>NC_140165.1:246778955-246861455 GCF_963971535.1 Notolepis coatsorum
AAACAATGTTTTAAATGTAATTGTAGATACAATATTGTAGTTACAATTTCTTTAATTGAATTAACTTAAACTAGAAAAGTAAATACAAACTAAATTAACAATGTAACTAACTTACAGTTTACAGGAGGACAGTTTCCTAATGAAGCACAACTTAACACATTCCCTGCCATTACTTATATCCATCAATATAGCCAGTCTGCCACCACTGTAAAGGGCTCCGCACACGGAGGGCGATTTTAGCCAAGCGACCGACTTTTTTTGCGAGCCGACCGACAGAATTGTATCGCGTCCATTGTTATGAATGAGACAACGCACACGGCAGGAGATTTTGAAGCGAATATCGCACAGCTATTTCTGTCGCCCCGCTAAATATCTCCTCAATCCTATTTTTTGAGGCGACAGAGCAGTGAGGAAATAACATGACTTCTACAGTAGAAGTAGTACAGAAGTTCTACTGGTGTATCATTTGTACACCATTAATGTATCAATAGTACATTCATTGATCAATAACCTACATATTATTACCATGCTACTTATGTTCATTATTATTAACAGGAACCATTTAAATAAATAACGTTAGTTTGAGAAGCTATAGTGGCCGCTGGTGCATCGTGGCGCATTGTTCATTTATTAGTTAATGTCCAGACTGCAGCTGATGTGGTTTAGAAGGTTTATTGTCCAAAGAAAATTATGGTTGAGAAGAGAAGTTTGCGTCTTCAGTGAAAACACATTCTCTCTCAGCTTGTCCAATCGGTGGTAGTGAACGTATTGTAGCGATCAGGCATGCAGTAATGTCAGGAAGAATGAGGAGTGGTTGTATTTGTATATGGTGGTTTAATTCCAGCTCAATATGGGTTAAATACTCCCTCGTAAAGCACAATACAGCTACCTGCTAATATATATACGCTCGCTTCACGACAAACTAACGTCCGGTCCCGGCCGGCGGTCCGTCCTCCTACTGTATATCTCCCGGGGGAAACACCCCCCAGCTAAACAGAGCGACACATACAGTAGCTTATTATACCTGAACGGTCGGCTCTGGTGTGGGGTGCTAAGCGATTGTCGTTGAGCGACAGGCGATCGCATCGCCAGGCGACGTCGGTCGCCCGCCGTGTGCAGACCACTTAAGCCTATGGAGATGTTCACCTTCTTTGCAGGGCTATAACTTTTTTAATTGTATTGCTAAATTGACATTACTATGGCCCATTCAACATCGATTATCTATCGTTCAGGATGTAGGAACGTTATACTTTTTCATTCATACATTCATACAAAAATACCGTCTAGAATATAAGTAGGGGAGACCGGGGCACAGTGGATCAAGGGGCACAGTGAATCAGTGGCTATTTATAGAAACTTGTACACAGGAATGCCTTGATGATGTCATCAGTGTGTGCCTCTGGTTAATCCATATCTGAAAATGTGTTTAATTTCCAGGCAACACACTTTTGTGAAGAATTGAAAGGTAATCCCCGTTTTGTACCATCAAATGTAAAATTTCGGGTTTCTTAAGAGATTCACTGTGCCCCGGTAAAAGGAGGTTGCTTTGTTTGTTGACTAACGGCATTATTAACACTTTGATCGCCGGGGTTAAATTCATAATTTACCATCCCTCGCCAGCCCTATTTAACATGGAGAAGTTCCCCTTCTTTGCAGGGCTATAACCTTTTTAAATTGTATTGCTAAATTGACATTATTATGGCCCATTCAACGTCTATTGTTCAGGGTGTAGCAACGTTATACTTTTTCATTCACATATTCATACTAAAATACGGTCTAAAGTATAAGTATGTTTTTGTTGTTTTCTGCAGCTTTCTCCAGAACATGATTTATAGCCCCAAATGCATTATATTGATGATGAAATACAGTTTTATAGCGATCGGCGCCAGATAAAAAATGTCAAATGGACGTGGTTCTAGAAGTTACTAAGTATGATCTGATGATGACCGGATGGGGGGGGGGGGGGGGTCGTTTATAATTCCGTGGACAACGTTATATGATTCATCTGGTGTGGGTGATATGATCATTAGAGCAGTTCGTATCGAAGACGTTAAAAAATAACGCTGGGACTCACCGTGGCTTCCTCGCGCCGTTGGGGGATGAGCGTGGAAAAGAAATTTTTCTATTATGGGAAGTCGAAATATCCGATCCATTTCCAGGTTGTATAATAGTATATACGTCCAAATCATGTTGTTTATCGAGTTATTGGTAACGGATTGCTATCCGTTGTGATCAGCTCGAGTCCTGGGACTATTAGCGAGTGATCGGACCGAATTGAAATTAGCACCAGCTTCCACTTCCTGTTTCTGCCCTGGGCGATCCGCCGATCGGCCACCAGATGGCGCTCTTGAACCGTTGGAGAGTTGAGAGGGGCTCAGCAGTAGATCTCAGGTCTCCGGGGGAAATATGATTTCCATCACAGATTTTTTAAATATTGATATCAAAGACGTGTTACGGCGTCTTCGGCAGATTGAGCATGGCGGGGAATGACGATCAAAGTGTTAACTCCTCAATTTAACTATTTTTTATTCCAAATATAACTATATATATATATATATTATATCAATCTGTGCCATATTATTGCATGCTTTATCTGGTTTCAGAAAAATAATGTATAATATCTGGACTGATTCACAGTGCCCCAGGTAGCGATCCACTGTACCCCGTTACTGGGGCACAGTGGATCAAATATATTTTTACATTCAACCCCATCTCAGCATCTCATATTTGGCAGTTGGCAGGATATGAGACATGTTTTATAGAGAACATATTCTGCTATCAATTCCACAGTAGACCAGAACCATGCTGTCATCAAGCCAGGAAAAATGCTGAAATATAAGATTTCTGATCCACTGTGCCCCGGTCTCCCCTACCGGTATGTTTTTATCGTTTTCTGCAGTAATTCCTAGAACATGAGTTATAGGCCTAAATGCATATATAGATTATCGATTGCCGTGTCTTCCCTATACACGCTATATACATTTTTTTTACTATATGATCCGTATACGTTATGCGTCATCATGCGCGGAGGAAAGGGGGGGGGGGTCGTTTATAATTCCGTGATCGTCAGTAAATGCTTTATGTAGTATGGGTGATATATTGATCAGATGGTTTGCAGTGAAATTAATAAACAATTGGGCTAAAAATAAAGTTGGCCTCCTCTTACCGTGCGTCAAAGAGACTGGCGGTGAAATATCCCAAGTATAGGACGTCGATCGCCTAGGTCCATTTCCGGTTTGTATGTCGCAATAAACGCCGAAATCATATCGATTATTAAGTTTATAAAGCAATCGATATGTACTATAGTGTCTGTCGTGAGCCTTGCAACAATGTCTGACGGGCGTGATTTCGAAACCTAGCCGCATTTCTCGGAGACGCTCTCTGATTGGCAGACGCCTGTTTCTACACTGGTTAAGCTTAGGCACTCTTTCGAAGTTGGTTAAGGTTAGAGTTTGTCTTAGAGCGTGACGGCAAGTTCTTTTGACGGTTAAGCTTAGGCACTCTTTCGAAGTTGGTTAAAGGGGAACTCCAACATTTTGGGAAATTAGCTTATTTAACATCTTCCCTGGAGTTAGACAAGAAGATACATACCTTTTTTGTCTCTGTGCGTGCATTTTAGCTTTGGGAATAGACGCTCCGTTAGCATAGCTTAGCTTCATCACTGGAAGTGAGGCAGGACAGTAGCCTTACAGTGCCTTACAGTGTATTGCAAGGTCTGACATTGACCGAATTTGATATGCATGACCTTGGTGGGCTCTAGGTCAACTCCTGAAAAGGGGGTCAATGTCAGACCTTGCAATCAAAAGTTAGGGGGCGCACTGAAATTATGGCAAGGGTTATTAGCCCCCTAACTTTTGATTGCAAAGTCTGACATTGACCCCCTTTTCAGGAGTTGACCTAGAGCCCACCAAGGTCATGCATATCAAGTTTGGTCAATGTCAGACCTTGCAATACACTGTAAGGCACTGTAAGGCTACTGTCCTGTCTCACTTCCAGTGATGAAGCTAAGCTATGCTAACGGAGCGTCTATTCCCAAAGCTAAAATGCACGCACAGAGACAAAAAAGGTATGTATCTTCTTGTCTAACTCCAGGGAAGATGTTAAATAAGCTAATTTCCCAAAATGTTGGAGTTCCCCTTTAAGGTTAGAGTTTGTCTTAGAGCATGGCAATAGAATGCCAGGTAGTTTGCAGGCTGTTTGACGTGGAAATGGGCAAAGACACAGCTCGTCACGCGATTGGGCAAACGCGTCAGTGGCCAATCAGAGAGCGTCAGTCAGTGCCAATCAGAGAGCGTCTCCGAAAAATTCGGCTAGGTTTCGCAGTCTGACGGCCGGATGAATTTAATCGACGCACACCTCCCACTTCCTGTTGTTCGGGTGTAACTCGCCCGACCATCCACCAGGCGGCGGTATTGAGCCGTCGTTGTATTGAGCCGTAGTGTCCAGCTCCAGCGTCGGAGGTGTATATATGAATTATGAATGCCATGGCGAATTTTTTTTATATTGATCTCAATAACGCTGTGCAGCGAGATCTGGTGGTCAAAGCATGGCGGGCAATAACGCGTTACAGCGTGAATGGCGGTGGATGTGTTAAAGTAGTCTTCAATTATGTGTAGTTTACATCATTGGTATCTATTTTCATTATATATTATTTTTTTTGACGCCGGAAATTCCACTCCGAAAGGGTTAAAAATTTCCACACACGAATAACATGTATGGAGCCAATGAAAAAATCTTATCAGACGCTATCAGTGCCGTGACGTCACTGCAGGTAACTCTTCCCTACCTCTCAATGGAGTTTGACAAGCGCGGAAAGCCATTTCCTAATTGATCCAAATGGACGCCTTACAAGACGAAAATGGGTGAGTGCATCACAGTCACGAAACTGGCTACCACGATAGCTAACTAACGTTCTGTATCATAAGGCTCCGCTCGGCATCACTACTGCACAGTACCCCGCTCGTGCACGCGCACTGAATAAAGATTCCACAAGTGTACCTTTATATCCCAATATTCGTCTGACCACACCCCTATCAGCTTACCTATATAAGCAGGGGTGGGGCCACATACTCGCCTCCTTCTTCGCTTTCACCACAAGAAAGTGCCTTCGGTAGATCCCCACTTGACGAGGTTGTTAGTAGGAGAAAGTTGGAAAACAAGAGATACGTTGACATCATATCTTTATTTTCTCTCTCACTATATTCGAGAAAATACGGCGATATTGTCTTCATACTGGAGTGTCTGGAAGATGATGATCATTCTACACCTCCGCCGTTTTTTTTGGATTGGGAGTTCACGCCACTACATGCCTCCCAACTGTAGTCCTCCTTGCTGCGGCTGGATGGGGTAAAACCCTCCAGCGACACAGCTGGACTGTAGGACGCACCGCTGTTGTGAGGAGCGGTGGGTTCCAGGTTTGGTGAGTAATGTTTGCTTGCGAGCATCACTTGTCTGTTAGTGCTATGGGGGCTAGCTGACAATGTTTACGAAAACCGGCCCCAGATTAGGGTCCTTTGTTCAGCCTTTTAGGCGACGGCGGAGGATCTTGGTTTGAAGCCCATTATAGCAACTAGTGGGCCACGACCAGTAGAACTGGTGATCCCAGGATCTCTGGACGCGTGGGTACTTCTCTGTCACCGTATAGGCCCCGTCTTTCATATGCAAATGAGAGTATACCCTAAACGAGGAAATGTGGGCATGGATATTCGTTATCGGAAAATCCATGTTCAAGTCGGCTACAGCCCAGATGGGACTTGTGCTGGCTCCGCCGGATGTATGGTAAAATCACTGTTGTAAAACTGTGTTAACATCTCGTTTCTCTTCTCTCTTAAAAGGTGAGGAGGGTTTCAGAACGGCGGCCTGTCTGAGTGTGGCTTGTTATATCGTTGTGTACAAGTTCAGGTGATAGCTGCTTAGCTTGCGTGCTAGTTGTGGCCTACCTGTTAGCCAGTCAGCTGTTAGCTGCAGGCGCTAGCCTGTTGTGTCACTAGGCTAGGTAACGTTAGCTTGCTGCTATCGGCCGAGTGCGGCAGTTAGCTTAATGCTACACTGTTGATTGTTCTGAGACTATAACATGCTTTAAACATTCTGACTACGACGTCATCTTTGACAGAGGATGTTAGTCGAACCTACCCTGAGGCTGGCCGGCTAGGACTGCGCCAACAAGGGGAACCGTAGCGGCGGGATGGAGCGGCGACGCTGCCCATGTCGACAACACAGGAATGCTGTGTTTATTATCGGTGCCTTGTTAGAGACTGCAGTTTCGCTTGATCTGCGCTCACTGTAGGAAGGGTCTTGACCAGACCTTGAATACTTCTTCTTTCTTTCCCTTCTAAATGTTTTGTAAATAACGATGTTTTCCAAAACGAGTGTTGCTGCACTACATTTAGGATACGATGCGAGTTATGTGTGAATTGTCTTGTCACTGGTATTTAGCTTCTCCATGCAAATCGGGTTGTTGTTACAGATGTGAAAATGATCTGGTTTGTTGTGTTGAGAAACATCATGTGTGTTTATGTACCGTGTACTCACAACTAAGGGGGTTAAACTAACCTATAAAGCTATGCTTAGTGACATATGAGTGAAGAATGAATTCTTTTCTCAGCCTGTAATGACAATGAACAGTGTGTTCACATATTAACAGGTTACCTGTTCGACTGGCCGTATTAAGGGTAAAGTAGGAGGGGTGTTTTCCCCCCGGTTCCCTGGGGACTTCCTCACCCTCCTCTCAGACATGTTGTTACAATATATTGTGTCACTGTGTGGTGGGATACGATGTAACCCTTAGCTTGATTGCTGGGGTTGTGCTAAAACTGCTTGAGGAACTGTATTTTCCTAAAAGAAAAGATTGTTTGGTCACTTTTCGTGTGTGCTTAGCAAGGCCTGTGGCCGATACTAATCGAGAATTATGTATTCTCTCATTATGAAAAACGGCGTTCCTCTGTAGAGTGTTTTTGCCATTTTTAGGTGATAATGGGTTGTGTGTGTCGTGTGACCTACAACTGGGTTGGGTTGGCCACAGAAGCACATGTCTAAGTCTGGTACCGGGGCTCTTGAGAGGGCCCTCTCTATTCTGTGTTTTTTCCTTAGTAAAAATCAGATAGCAGGTTAGCACATGCGCTGTGTGAAGCTGTTAGACGCTTCATGGAGCTGACTATGACTGCGTCATACTCTTTTTTGTCATTACATCGTATCATGGGTGTGGGGTTGTAAAGGGGTGAACTGGTAATCCTTTTCTCCCCTTCTTTGATGGGCAGGGGTTAAAACCTCCTGTCCTTCAAGGTTCCTGTCACGCTGCTGTTCGGCACATTACAGGGTAAGAGGGGGGGGAGTTTCCTGGTCCCACGCCCTGGAATATTGGGCGTGTGTACCGCAGAAATTCCCCCGCCATAGAGTACGTCACTGTGCGCGTCTCTGTTGGTAGGACTTCCGTGAGCTGTTCGGGTCCATATGATGGATCTGTTTCGGGGGGGTGGTCAGGGCTCCTCCTCACGAAGCTCCTATTCGGGCCTTCTGTGAGTTAGGACTCTCCTTCCATGTGAGGGAGCCTCCTCAGAGTGCAGAGCCTCCTCCTCAGATTGTCAAGGTGAGTGGAACTTCAAAAAGGAGTCCTACTCTATTGTGTGTGTATTCGATTCAATTCGATTGAGTGTGTATGGGTTCAGTGCCTCCTCCCGGAGAGCCCTAAAACCAAAATTTTACATGGCTCAAGGTTGCAATATGTTCTTTTCAATCTGTACAGCTCGCGTGGGAAGTCTCTCTGGGGATTTCCGTCTCCTCCCTATGGGAGGGTGGTGGGATGTAAAAATGTAAAAAAATGTTTACCCTCAGCCTGCGTCACGAGGGATTCATGTCAGTCTGTGTTCTTTCTTTTTGGAATAAAAAGAGGAAGGTACATGAAGCACGACGGCTCCGTGTCGTTCTCCCAGGCGACTTGGAGGAACAATGTTTGGTGTCTTGATAGGCTATCCATTGATGTGTTTGGGTCTCGACGCATACATAGTGCTGGCTCGGTGTGTTCTGTTCAGGGTCACACAGGGGCTAAGTGCGCCTTGGTTGCTTGTTAAAACAGCGTTTTTATAGGGCAACTGGGATGGAGTTTTGTCTCTTCCGAGCGCTAGTTTACTAGGTTGTCTCGATGAATTCTCGTTCATATCTGGGGGATGCTAACAGAATAGATCTGAACATAGGTAGAGGGGTCTCACGCCCCTGGGGGTGGGCCACTGAGCACAGTCTAAATGAGGACCGTCTGGGTGGCGCCCTCTTTTCATGTTTTAGATCGACACGCATACCTACCCCCTCTCCTGGAGTGGGCAGGTCGGCGTGGTTCGGACACGGGACTGGCCTGGTCACGCTGGTCCAGGTCAGTTAACCCGTTGTCCGCCAGGGATGCAGATCTGCTGTTCTGGTACCCTGAGGGACTTGTGCTTTTTTCAGGGGGAAAAATGCCAGGTCGGTCCGGGTGTCACAGGGTTAGGTGCTATGGAGACCCTTGTTGGGGACATATTGTACTCTGCACTACCGTAATGGCTTACGGCCGTGCCAACCTGTACACGCCCGATCTCGTCAGATCTCGGTCGCTACGCAGGTTCGGTCCTGGTTAGTACTTGGTTGGGAGACCGCCTGGGAATACCAAGTGCGGTGTGCTTAGGGCTGGTTCTCCATTCTTTTCGCTCCTCTCTCACGCGTGGCGAAGAGGGGCCTGTTGGGTGGTCTTGGACCTCCTCTGGTGACCCTGTGCTTCCTGTGCCGCCGGGCCCGGTCCGAAGTAATGTTCGTCGACCCATAGGCCTGGAATAGCCTTTTTTGAAAACTGATACACTTGTACTGCGGTATAGCCAGTGTATACTAGGGATGTGCATCTCCTCACTGAGGCCGATGCGATGTGCATCTCGATACGGTGGCAACGATACGATACATTAACGATACATTTGAAGCACCGGGCGATGCGATGCGATATGATTCACCCCCTGTTGAGATACGATACGATTCGATACGATTTGATTCAACATAATGCGATTCGGGGCGATACGATGCGATTCAACACGATGCAAAATAATAATAATAATAATAATAAATAATACAATTTTATGGTATGACAGAGGATTTGGTTGTATTCCTTATATGCAGCTTATATTATTATTAAAAATAAAAGAATCTACTGTAAGACAATTTATATAAAAACTCTTGGGTGCCTAAGAAGACTTTTGCATAAACTGTCTTTTCTATCCACTTTAGCTAAAAACACACGAGAGAGAGAGAGAGGAGAGAGAGGAGAGAGGAGAGAGGAGAGAGAGAGAGAGAGAGAGAGAGAGAGAGAGAGAGAGAGAGAGAGAGAGAGAGAGCCCCTCCCCGTCTGAGCGGCCGGCGACAGTTGATGATGTCACACACTAGACTAGGTCACTAGGATGCGTCAGATACTTTCCGACCGTAGCATTATTGTCAACAACACGGAGCTGGATGGATTGCATGAAGCGATATAATTAAGAAATGAATAACCAATAAATGTGAAGTTATCTTTGAACCCCTGTTGTCAAGCGTCTTCAATATACCCCCCCCTCCTCACTAATGTTACTGGTGTTGCAGAGTCACTTTAGTTAGACACTATAGTTTAGCGTTAGCTGAACGGCTAACTGGCGTTAGCATATTGGGCAATTCTATTCATGTCTCCTTGACTTCCACTGTTTGTTGATAACTGTGACGCGGCTCTCGCCTTATGTAGTAGCAAAGCAATAGTATCTGCTGTGTGTGTGTGCAGTCACAGTGCACTGCTGACAAGTGGATGAGAGGAAATTATATCAATGCATCGGTTTTGACCGGTGCAAAGACGCTACAACAAGATGCATCGCGAGTTCAGCCTGGCATTTTGCCGACGCGGACTTATTCCACCGGTGCACTTGCATCGTCAACGTGTATGCCGGCGCACCGATGCAAATCGATGAATCGTCACATCACTAGTGTATACCCGCAGGTGTGTTTTGGAGTTTTTTCTTGAGGGGTTATAGGAACAACCACCGCATTGGGTAACGACAAGGTGGTTGATTCCCTGGTGTGTTGGAGCAGTGTCAACTCCCGGGCTACCCGGTTGAGGGTGCCCCTGCACGTTCATGACGTCTGCCAATCGTGTCAGCCTTCTCTGCCTCAACCCCTCTGGGTGGGTTTTTTTTAAATGGAGGCTTGGTCATGCAACAACGCCAGCATACGCCCCTTCCGCCGGGGGGGCTGTTCTCAGCTGACTCCTTTGGTGCCTGTCTCGTCCGCAGTGCTCCAGGCTCAGGTTACAGCCTGTTGCCTGGTTTTCCCCGGTGCGCTGCCTGCTTCCGTTAGTTAACCTTTTTTGTGTGCTTACGGCCATGCTGACTGCCTGTTCTGCAGGGTCAGTGTGCCAGGCGGTGTGCTATTGGGGGGAAAGGGCCCGCTCTTGGAGGGGCCTTATCCGAATACGCTGGCGATGTGGGGGGCGGTGTCACTAAGTGACCGCCTGGTGGGGTCTTGATGCCTGGCGTCATTGACCTCTCCGGGCCCCCGTTTTCCAGGGGATTCAGTCCCTTCAGTGGGTCTGGGTCTTCCTTCGCGCTCCGCTGCTACGGCCTTGCCACGGGGTTGGGTTTGCTCTTGACCCCGTGATTTCTGGGGGCAGTAACGAGGTTGTTCCTTCCGTTCGTTCCCGGGTGGAATGCGGGTTGTGCGTGTGTGTAGTCGTGGGGTCAGGCCACGGTCTGCTCACCCTGTGCGTTGAGTTGCTTGAGTGCCTCTTCGCACGGTCGGGTCCGTCGCCCTCCCGGGAACCTCCAATAGAATACTTTGTTTGTGAGGACAAACGTATACAGGAGTTAGGAGTTTCGAGAATGCCGGCTAGCAAGCTAGCTACTAACGTTATATACACAATATGTACAACGACACAATGATTTACATTAGTATTTACAAATATGGTAACGTGGTTGTGGCTTTTACAAATAGTTGTTAGCTTTAGAGATAAATGGCTATGATCACGGAGCAATAGTGTGAAACAGATACTAGCCACAGATTCCTCAGCTAGTAGTAACAAGAAGGCTCTTTGCTTCCTGCCACTACCTGCGTGTGATTCTCAGCGCCCTTTGCTGCCCTGATACCTGGTGTGACGTCATTATTAAGATGACACACGCACGCTATGAAACATGGATTAAAATATGCACGTGCGTGGTGGTTGTGGTTGGGTGGACAAAATGTTTGATAAAAACGCCAAAACTGGGTCAATTTCGAAAAAAAATTCCCCCTCTTCATGAAAGTCATCGTTGGCCTAGTCCACATTGTTTATTGAACAAAAATACAACCTGCAAGTGGGCCTTTAATGCCTCATCCTTCCAGTCGGGACCATTTGTCACATAGTGAGAGCTCCACAGCTCAAGAAAAACCCCACAGGTCTTGTATTTTGGTTTTGCACTTCTCGTTCTTTGTTATGCTATTGGTATCCTATTATTATGCAAAGACTAGGTGATAGATAAGTGCCGGTACTTGGCGCACGGCGCAACGAGTCGAGTGAAAGTTGTGAATGCATTTTTGTGTGCACGCGCATGCACATCCGTACGCGACTGCGCGTACTTCTGCTCAGAAAAGTGCTGGGATGGCGCGGTACCGCATGGGACCACCACTGCACCACTGAAGTAACACGACAGTGAGTAGGATTTGATTTGAATAAGGAAATACAAAAATGTCATAAGAATATAGGAATCCGTTTTTACATGAATTTACACACCCAAACCTCTGTCCATTATATTTAATGGCATGTACTTTGATGGTACCATACTAGCAGGAATGAGTGTATTCTTGTTCATTTTGACCTCATAAGTTTACGTTTAACTTTATTTGCACTGTGTCCAACTTATTCTAACTATTTGGTGAGACGCAAGCACCTCTGTGGCGCGGGGCTGGAGCAGGAGGGATACATGATTAGCAGGTGGAGTCGTGCCTGACGTCCAGGGAGCGAAATTAACTTTTTGACTCACCGGCCAGTGGCGGGTAGATGGGAAGAATCTACCCGCCAAGCATATTTCTTACCTGCCAAATCTTTTTTGATTAAAAAAAAATATATATATATTTTATATAATTTTTTTTTAAATAAAATATATATTATATAATCATACTTGTAGTTGTATTATCTGCGAGACATCGCCACCACGCAATAAGTCAAAATGCTCGCTATCTGCAAACAGCTCCACTGTCTGTGTGTATACTTGAGTAGCCTCCAGCTCCAGCAAGGATTCTCCGGCCCTGCAGCTAGACCCTATATTCAGCTAGACCCTACATTCAGCATGCAAGGATTCTCCGGCGATGCAGCTGGACCCTATTGGTATAACGTTACGGTTCTTTTGTCAAATCACATTCAACATGCCCTCAGCTAGAATACGCATTCAATCAATGTTATAAGACATTGATATCAGGAGCTATATGTAGCTACTGCTAGCCCGGTAGATAACGTTAAGACAATTTAGTTTACTGGGACAGATAGATCTAACGTGAGCTAGCTAACGTGAGCTAGCTAACGAGGGAACGGAGGTATTATGCACTCGAGTCGACTATTGCTGGAGCATTTGTTGATATCAGCAGCTATCAGTAGCTATCCAGCTAGATACTGTCCAATTATCTAGCAGTCTCAGTCAATGAGTCAACTAGATGTCCCCCTTGGAAGGGTGTGGGCGAAATGACTTTTCTTAAACCATAGAAACAATTCAGACTTTATAAGAATGTTCGTTTATTTGGACCTTGAAGTCCAGCATCCAGCTCATCCTGTGTTACAATAATCACCAGGTGGTCAATTAACAAGGGGTTAGCGTGTAGCTGATAGTTGGTAGTAGCTTACATCCAAGCTTTAGTGGATAATGTTAGTAGAGGTCGAAGTGGTATAGGTAATGTTCAACCAAGTCGCCTCTGTTGATAGTTCATTAATAGTTAAGTTGCAATTTAGCAACCAGTTCTGGTTAGTGTAGCCAGACATTAGTTGGTCTGCATGCACATTCAGTCTGACGTTAGCCAGTCTATTGTTAATAGCGTGTAGTCAGCATGTAGTCAGCGTTTCCATTAAGTCAGTTAGTACATTCAGTCAGCGTTTAGTCAGCAATGTACAATCAGATGTTAGTCAGACGTTAGTCAGATTATTTACCTATACAAAGGAAAGGAAAACAAACAGCATTAGTTAATAACTAGATATATGAATTAAAGAGAAATGCGGATATTAACGGCGCATATAATGCTACGTACCGTTGGCCAGTCAAGAGTTCGCCCACAGGGCTTTTCACCTTACAGTCTAGACTGAGAGTGTCACTTAAATAGCGCGACGCGCCTGCGCAGAGACAGCGTACCTGCTCAGAGTCGCAATACGTACTCCAAAGTGCGTCCACTAGGCGGCACCAGATAATAATTAACTCATGCAATAAATGTATACAATAAATGTTACTCATGATAATAATGAAGGATAATAATGATAAATATATTGGGAAAAACGTCGGATAATTCTCCACCTCCCACTTAGTTTTCTGAACGTCAGGCTCCTAAAACTATTCAAACTATATAAGTGCTCCCGGTCTATATTATTATTCCTTTACAGGGGTACGAAGAATTAAACTATGCCGCATTTACGGTGGTAGCACAAGCGGCTCCCGCGAAAACTACTCAGGTACCATCGGCATCGGGTGATTCTTCACGTCCTCAATCCTGCCAGAAACAGGCGACTTTCGACGTCCTTCTTTGTGCCAGAAACAGGCGACTTTCGACGTCCTTTGCGCCAGAAACAGGCGACTTTCGACGTCGCTTTGTGCCAGAAACAGGCGACTTTCGACGTCTTTGCACCAGAAACAGGCGACTTTCGGCGTCCTTCTTTGTGCCAGAAACAGGCGACTTTCGACGTCCTTTGCGCCAGAAACAGGCGACTTTCGGCGTCCTTCTTTGTGCCATAAACAGGCGACTTTAGACGTCCTTTGCGCCAGAAACAGGCGACTTTCGACGTTATTTGTGCCAGAAACAAAGCGACTTTCGACGTCCCTTTTTTGCCAGAAACAAGGCGACTCTAGACGTCCTTTTTTGGTCATTGTTCCTCGAAAGGTAGAAGTACCACCAACCTCCTGACGTCCCTGTGGAGGACGGTGGTGGGGCACACCCCGACGTGACGATCACGCTTGGGATGACCGGCGGTAACGGGAAGGCTATGGCAAGTCCTTACTTCCACGTCCCTGATGACACCCTTTGGGTCAGGGTGAGTCTTTATCACTCGGCCCAGTCGAAACTGGCCTCTGAGTGCATTCTGGTCCGCAAGCCAGACCAGGTCCCCCTCAGTGACATTCCTAGCGGGAGTGTGCCACTTTTTTCGGACGAAGAGTTCTGGTCCCGCCAGTTGGCTCCATCGTTTCCAGAACCTGTCCACTTCAATCTGGATTGCTCTCAGACGGACGAAGGGGTAACTAGCGGACTCGAAACCTCCGGGGTCTCCACGGGGCCTTGCACGTCCCAGTAGGAGAGTGTTGGGGGTGATGACCTCAATGGTGCCATCCCGAAGCTGGGCATTGGCGCCAATAGGCCTCTCATTTGATAGATTGGCAGCAAGGTATAGGAGAGTTTGGAACTCCAGGGCCGTGAGGCTCCCTTCTTCGCCTATGCTGCTTAGTGCTCTTTTCAATACTCGCACAGCTGCTTCAGCCGCACCATTCCTATGAGGAGAGTCAGCGGGGTGGAACACCCAAGTCCAATCTGTACCAGACTCTGCGGCTTTCTTCTGTATTTTGTTATTGTCGATATTTGCTAGGAACTTATAAAGTTCTTCCAGCGCTGGCTTTGCTCCCACGAAATTAGTCCCTTTATCGGACCAGAGCTTCTTAGGATGGCCTCTCAATGCAGTGAAGCGTTGGAATGTTTTTAGGAAACCTTCAGTCGAGAGGTCTTCCACTATGTCGGCATGTATTGCTCTGGATGCCATGCAGCAGAAAACTACGCCCCAGGCTTTCTTACTTGTTCTCTTTTTCACTGAGTCTTTGATCCTGTAGGGACCAAAGAGGTCCAACGTGGTATACTCGAATGGTGCGGCCGGTTCTGTGCGCTCCGGGGGGAGTTCGCTCATGATTTGACGGCACATTTTTGCCTTGTTCTTTCGGCAGTGTATACACAAGTCAATTGTGCTTCGGGCTACTCTTGGCCCCTGCACAACCCAGGCTTTATCTCTCATGCGCAAGAGGGTTCCTGCAATGCCCTCATGGTTTGCCCTGTGAGCTTCCTCTGCCAGGAGGATGCTCACCCATTCCCTGTAGGGAAGTAAAGGCACCCCAGGCCATTCTTTGGCCATGGCTTGAACTCTGCCGTGGCACAGCAAAAGTTTGGAGTCCTCCTCTTTGTGGACCACAAGTCTGTCTAGTGTGGTCACGGGGAATTCTGCGCCTTCCTGTGCGGCCAGGCATAGTTCTCTGAATGCGCTTTGCAGTTCATTTACAGTTAATGCCTCCCACTTTAACAATGTGTGGGTTGGCAAACAAGCTTTCGTCGTTTGGGCCTTCCGGGTTTTTACTGTTGCCCAGAACTTCAGTGCCCTTCGGATGAAGCCGACGACGTTGCAGAGTGTCTTGAGAGAACTGTATCTCCTTGGGTTTATCTGGCCTACGAGAGCCCCGCCCCAAAGTTTGTCAGGGCTTCTGTTTGGCGAGATAATGATATCTGATTCTTCTTTTGTGGCTGGTTTCTTCCCTTCCTCTGAGCTGGCAAGGGGAAGCATTGTCTTTGCTTGCGCTCTTGTGATAGCAACTGTGAAGGCCTTTCTTTGAAGCCTGCTTACTGCGTCTCTCGCAGCGGTAGAAACTTCTGAGGCTGATTTCATTGGCCATTCCTCTTCGGGGTAGGCGAGGAAGTCAGGGCCGCACTGCCACGCAGAATTCTCTCTGAGTAGCTCTGGGGAGCAGTGGCCTCTTGTGACCAGGTCAGCAATATTGCGTTCTCCTGGTACCCACCACCAATCAGTGACGGGACCAGCCTTCTGGATCTCTCCGACCCGATTCGCGAAGAATGTCTGAAAGCCATAGCTTTCTCTTTGGATGGCTCCCAGCACCGTCTGACTGTCGACGAAGTGGAACCACCTTTCGATTTTGATTCTTCCATGTTTAAGCACATACTTCTTTAGACGGGATGCGAACACCGCCCCGCAGATTTCCACCTTTACTGGATCACCTCTAAGATCAAGAGGGGCCAGTTTCGCTTTTGACTCCACTAGCCGGGCAACTGCTCCCCCAGAGGTCTCCCATCGTAGATACAGTACTGCGCCATAGGAATCACAGCTCCCGTCTGAGAACGTAATCCCCCATGGCTTGCCCAACCAGCCGGCGGGCGTGATACTTCTTGGGAATGTGACGCGGCTCAGGCGAGCATATTCCTTGAACAACTCCACTGCTTTCTCTCGGAGCTCCTCTGATAGTGGCTGGTCCCAAGTGTCCTTGGTAATTTTTCCAGCCTCCTGGAATGCTCTTCTCACTAGGATCACTCCCTTCTGCTTGAGTGGAGTTGCGAGACCAATCGGGTCATACAGTCCTGCGACTTGGCTGAGTAGAACTCGGCGTGTCAGAGGGTTAGGCGTCCTTTCTATGATATTTTCTTCGGCTAGATCTGTTTCCATCCTCATCTTTTGCCTTCTCCGGGAAAAGTTGATGGACGCCATTACGAAGAGCTTATCTTCCTGAACAAGGTAGCCGACTCCCAAAGCCTTGTTATCTTCCTCCTTAAGTTGGTTCGGTAGAACTAGTGTCTCTGGCTTGGCCTCCGGGGTGTCATGCCTCCCACTGTGACCAGATCGGACCCAGGGTTTGAGGTGGAAGCCGCCTGCCTTCAAGATGACTTCGACCCCCTTAAGGATCTTTTCCAGTCTGTGAGAGTCATTGTGTGATACGAGGAGGTCGTCCACGTAGCTGTTGTCCACGATGACAGATCTTTCTTCCGTCAGGTGGGAGAACCGAGGGAGGTATGCGGTCTCTCGCATAGCGACTTGGGCGATGCATCCGGCCGGCTTGTCTCCCATGTTCACCCTGACGACGGCGTAATCCTCTATCTCGTCTTGCGGTGAGTCTCTCCATAGAAAACGGTGTACATGAACTTCCTCCTCTTCAAGCCACACTGAGTTATACATCTTTTTGATGTCACCGATGGCTGCATGTTCTCCCTCTCGGAACCTGAGGAGTACTGCACGGATTTGGTTCAGCACATCAGGACCTTTCAGTAGGATATTGTTCATGCTTACACCTCTGTATTCTTGGCTACTGTCCCAGACGATGCGTACTGGAGTGGTGACGGAGTGTGGGTTCGGTGCGGTCAAGTGACTCACGTACCATACTGCTCCTTTCCATTGGTCCATCATAGACCTAGTTAGTTTCACGGCAGCTCCTCTCTCCACCATTTCGTGGATTTGCCTGGTATAGGCTACTTTCCATGAAAGGTCCTTCTCAAGGCGTTTCTCTGTCCTGAAGAAGGTCGACTCCACAGCTCTGCGAGTGTTAGGGAGAGATACTGGTTGTTGTTTCCAGGGGTACTTTGCATCCCAGTGGGAGTCCCCACAGTGCGAGTCTTTCTCCTTGAAGGTCAAGCCAGCCTTGATGATCTCTAGCTCCCGCTCGTCAGCCAGTGTCATTTCCTTTCCTCCGGGAGGACAGTTGCCACAGCGACATCCCCCACAGATGGGGTCACAGGCTGCTCCGATGCTGTCCCATTTCAGCCAGTCGAAGACTTCCTTGTTGCTTGTGGCAGTTACTGCCTCTTTCATGCTTTTCCTCTTGGTTAAGTCTACCGTGACGTCTTTGCATTCTCTCTTTATGGTTGTTCCCATGGAGCGTGCGAAGTGGGTCAATGAATGACGCGTGGTCATTTTTACCTCTTCGAAGAGGTCCGGATGCGCACCGCTCACAGTTTTGCCCAGTGGGCCGTCCCATAGCACCAGATCACCGGCTCTCTCCATTCTTTGTGGGGCCAGGCGACCTTCCCGGGTGCTAATGAGCAGGTCAATTGTATCAGGCCGGGTCAATTCTCCTGGCTTGACACATGGGAAAAACTTTTCTAGTCTCTCGGAGTTCACCACTCTATCTACTTTGGCGATGTCCTCAAGGCCGTAGCAGAGCATTTCGTGGGCTCTCAAGTAGGGATGCCCCGATCACGTTTTTTGCCACCGATACCGATCACCGATCGTCGTGAGCCATATCGGCCGATACCGATCCGATACCGATAATTTTTGATTAAAAAGAAATTAATTTTTTTTTTATAAAATATATATATTATATAATTATACTTGTAGTTGTATTATCTGCGAGACATCGCCACCACGCAACAAGTCAAAATGCTCGCTATCTGCAAACAGCTCCACTGTCTGTGTTACGAAGGATCAGATTAAACCGAATATATGTATTTATTGATTGATATATATTGCATAATATTTGTATATCGTTTGATATCCCTTGTGTATTCCTTGTACATATACACGGAATATCCCTTTAACCTAGTACAGACCATAATATTTCGTTCTCCTATTGGACAGCGGTCCCCTAGGCGCCATTGCCATACCCCCAGGGTCTAGTTCAAAGTCACCGTCAAAGACATGCATAGGCATGAACGGCTCTGCGCAAGGATACGAGACAGGAATAGGGCTGGTACTAGTTTGTTCACCTAACGTATAAATACGGCGCAGGTGAATACAGAAGTATGTTACCCAATAAGTTGAAGCCTCACCCACGATACAACGTGCGGTGAAGTAAGGCCTGTTTGGCCCCAAATAGAGCATTGAGACCGCGTGCGAATTGATAGCTGAAGTATCAGAGTTTAACGCTGTATCGTCGAATTCGACCTATTCTATTATTTCAGTAATAGTCTATCTATGTATAGTGTATCGTGCGGCTACCGTTCTACAGTGACCAGCATTACCAACGCTTCCTCGCACCAGCTAGTGTGCTTATCCAGGCTGGGCAGCTTAACCTGGCGCCTTCATCCGAGGAGCCCTAGACGAGGACCGTGTGGATTATGTACACTGGATAACCTACCCGACGACTGCATAGCCCTTTTCGGCTGGATTATATTTGCTTTGGTCCTGTAATTGATGGAGCGGAGAATCGTCTACACCCACAATTGTGTGGGATTTACCCTGTGAGGAGCAACGTCGAGCCCGCCTCTCAGAAGCCTGAGGCTGGCTAGCTTTCTTCCATGCGGAGCTGCATGCCACGGAGAACAGCTGTTATTCGTCTGCGGATCAAGAGATTATTGCACCGTCTCCTGTACTTGGAGTCTCTCTATTCATCGTTGACCCAGACTCTACTACCGACAAATCCTCTCCCCTTGCTGGCCTACAACCGGAGGGACCCTACCAGTATCTCCCGCTGCCTTACTAGTGTACCATAGATATAATTCCTAAGATACAGGTGGTATTCATTATCTCCTGCGTAATATGATAATGGACTTACGTTATTGATTTGCTCACGCACATTCTTTTGCCTTATAAGCGCAACCCTACGTAAAGTATTGTTATATACTATCATTGCTGCTAATAAATATTCTTAAACCCAGTTTTGTGTGGAACCGTGTCATTGTGGGAAGTGTTCACATCATATACCTGTGTACTGTATGGCCAGTAGTAATGTACATAAGACAGTAGTGGTTTAATGATACCATACTTATTAATACAGTCAGGGAATTGTACCCCTCAGTTACAATTGGTCCTTCGAGCCGGATGGTAATTAGCGTAATATTAATATAATATTAATATTAACATGGCCAATGATGAACACTCCACAAACGGTTCTCCTAAACTAGATCGCCCGCAGCGCAGACATCAGCCACCTCCTTATCTAGAGGCATACGTTGTCAGTCCAATACCTAGCTTTAAAAGGAAGTTAAATGCGGATAAAATAACTAAAGCGGATAGTAAAAGTATGCCAAACCCTACCGAACAGGCGACCCCGCCAGTAGAGACCCTAGTGGGTTCTAACGTAACTGACCAAGCTCACGGGGGGGACCAGGAGGGACATGACATGACTTTACCCCCCGACAACGCCAATGGGACAGTCCCCGGAGAGCTCCAGGATAAAGACAGCGCTCCAGGGACGGAACCCGACCCACTACCAGAAGAGACGCACACCCAGGAGATGGATCTCCTCGGAGCGCGACAGGAGAACGGATCTCCAACGAGCACTGCCAGAAGCCGATCACCTCCGCCTGTGTCTTCCCCCAGCGAAGCGGACAAGATGCTGGCGCAGGCACTCATCGCCACCCTGGCAGCCTCCACCGAACGCGATCGACTTCAGGGTGAACGCGATCGACTCCAAGCGCAACAGACGAGCGAGCGCGAACAAGCTGCAGACGAACGAGAGCGCCTTCACGCGCAACTCCAAGCGCAAGCCCTCAGTGAACGCGAACATTCTGCAACCGAGCGAGAGCGCTTCCAGGCGCAACAAATGAGTGAAGACGACCGCATAAGACTGGAGACCAGACGCCTTCAGACGGAAGAGAATATTGAAAGAAGCCGCAGCGAAGCAGTGCGCGACGCCGCCCATGACCAGCGCGAGGCAGAGCGCGACCGGCTGCAGGCGCAGCTGATGGACAAATTGATTGCCATGGCGACACCCCCTCACTCCGCACGGAGCTCCCGGAGATCGTCACGACAAGGGTCTAGGACACATTCCCCTACCCGACCAAGCGACCCGGGACCCCGCCAACAGGAGGATCCTGTCCACGTCTCCGAACCCCCTCCCCGGCCGGTCCATACGAGACCCAGCAACCGGGAAGAACCGGACCACGCCGAGAGACTGAACAGAAGACTCCAGGACCTAGCAGAGGAAGAGGAGGAGGAAGAGGAGGAATGTCAAGCCGACCAGCAGCAACGTACTCTGGACCAGGAGGCCCAGTACAGCCCCGACCAGCAGCAACGTACTCTGGACCAGGAGGCCCAGTACAGCCCCGACCAGCAGCAACGTACTCTGGACCAGGAGGTCCAGTACAGCCCAGACGTCAGCCCCGAGGCCCTGCGCTACAAACCCCCGACTCAACTCACGGGTGAGTTTGACGCACCGCCAGCCCCGAGGAACAGCACCTGGGTACCCGACCTTCGGTACCCACCAAGTACCAGCCCAAGACGACACGCACGGGGAGACTCGCCCAGGAGGTCTCTCCCCCAACGCTCACCGATGTGCCAGCCATCCATGGCATCGTACCTTGGCACACCGACGTTCCCGGACTTCACACACGAGAACAGAGCACAGTACACAGAGCTATGAATGTGCTTAGAGACAATGATGTCCGATGTACCGGATGAAACGTACAAGTATGCTATCCTACTCAAGCACCTGAAGGTGCCCAGAGCGCACAATATAGCGCTGGCATATTCCAACTCTACTACCCCATACACCGCGGCTCTAGTAGCCCTCGACCAACGTTATGGACGCATATGGGACTACGTGATACAGGAGATAAGAGACATTGACCGTCTCCCCCCAGCCAGAGACAACAGAGCATTGGATGACCTCTCTATCAAGGTACAGTCCCTGGTAGGGATGCTGGGGGCCCAAAAGGAAAAGGGGATATACGAACTGTACGCTAACTCTAATGTAGAGAGAATATTAGAGAAGCTCCCTCCCGCCCGACAAGAGCGTTTTCGGCGGGAGAGACCACCGCGACCCCAACGGTCCAGAGGCATCCCTCCTAGACTTGTCTGATTTCCTCGCCAGGGAGGTCAGCAGCCTACGACTGGACACGTTCGTATGGAGTGGACCAAGCCCAAGACCAGGGCCCTCATGCATCAACGTGGACGTAGAACTTGACCTACTTCCACACGTAAGCACGGAATGTAGAACTAGCGCACGCACAGGGAAGTCGGCATTCATCACACTTGCGTACGCAGGCTCTATGCCATGCCGTGTTGATGAATACCACTTTGTTCTACCGTCAATGCTCGTGCATGATTATCCATATATGGTCATGAAAATGAGGAAACACCCCCCATGGGATGTGAAATAATGGACCGACCCGTTAGAAACTCCACGGAGAATTCACTGCTGTCGAACCAAGAAGACACTATCGCGTATTATGGGATAAATAAAAGGCGGACTTGTAAACGGTGATGTCAGATATCAACGGCTCCCTAAGACCATTGCTGCAATTCTGCCTGGACAGCTCAAAATACTAATAAAGACCGTTCGTTGACCACTGTTTGGCGTTGGTTGTGTGTCATTATAACCGTGCTGTAATATGAATGCCTTTATTAGTTGTGTTCGATTGGCTATATGATTTTTAGATGCATCTATTTCGTTGTCGGCTAATAAAGACCGCGCTGGAATATGACTGCCTTTTCCCGTGTTGTTTGATTAATACCCCAGGGATTAAAGTTCTCCTCAATTTTATTCCAAATTGCGATGGATCTCCCGTCAATTTTCTACCTGCTGCATATGATTTCTAGAGGCATACTACAATCTATTTTGATGTCAGTATTGGGTAGCCTATATAAACAATATAATACGAGAGCATATACAAGAACAATGAATCTCACTGCATGTATGATAGCCTGCCTTTCAATACATGAACTTGAATTCCATCATGTTTGTGTGCGGGACTCACAAGGCTGTAGTCACAATGGGTGGTACCGGTGTACAGTAATAATAACAGTCCACACAATATCACGATCCATGCCATAGCCTATGTTCTATTAGGACATGATCTGTGACGACAAATGTTCTAGAATGTTTGATTAAGATATCATACTCTGACAGCATGCCTATGAGCAACAAAAACGCGAACTTGAATCCCATCATATACATAGTCTGTCCACTATCTGGTGTCATTGCAATGCGTTTTCTATTCTTTCTTATACAGTAAAAAGGGGGAAGAACACTATATTCATATGACTTGTATTCTGCTTACAGCTTCGAAGTTCCACTTGTTTCGTTTAACGTAAAGCCTTTTAAATATAATCAAAACGTTCCCGTGTTTCTGCGGTCTGCGCAGAATAATAACGAGTTGAGCTTTATGATTTATGATGAATTGAAAATGGGGGACCCTGATGTAAACAAGACGAAAGTCTTTCTCTGGTCTGCATCCCCTTAACAATTGTATGTACTGAGCTGTACTGTACTGTACCCATTCTGCACTCTGTTAATAAACTTTTCAATCAATCAATCAATCAAGCTACGCGGAGCGCAGTCAGTCAGTACACCCCGTATATTCCGATAACGCTATATAAACCATGCTGCATTCATTCTGAGAGAAAGATCTATTATTCCAAATGCTATTTATAGGGTTTTGACCATAATTACACTACTGTTGCTATTTTACAATGAACTATAATGAACTACGGTTCGTACAGAACGTGCCAGTGTTATTATGCACAGAAGCTCATTTCCTTGTTGTAATAATATATTCTACCACTGGGCGCTAGGTACGCCAGGTCTGAACTGTGCGTAGATGTAAGCACGAAGTCAAGTTCAAGTTCAAATTGATGAATCCCACTCTTTGCTTAGAAATGATCGTACGCACAGGGTAAGCACAGATCTGTGCGTAGAACACGTTGATGCATGAGGGCCCAGGACCTCGGGGATCAAATGATAACCGCCGGTCGGTGACCGTTATGCACCAAGCCGAATCAGTACCGCAGCACAAGAACCACAACACCCCCTCGACGAAAGAGGAGTGGAAGATTGAGTCTCAGTACTGTGAAGGAGAACATCGGCTGTATCAATGCGACGATTTCAAGAAGCTGACCACGGATGAGGTGAGTCAGTGGATCAAGGACCACCGCCGCTGCTTCCGCTGCGTGCGCAGCCACATGGCAGCTGCGTGCCGCTTGAAGAAGAAGTGCGGCAGGTGCGGCGGCGCCCACTTGGAGGTCCTGCATGACATCAACAGGCGTCAGCCAGGACAACAGAGTGGGCCCGTCGCGGTAATGTACCATGCCGAGGCGGTGGCACCAGTACCAAAGATCCACCAGACCGCTCCCTACTGTCCCGACTGCTACAGCAGACGCTTCCTCGCACCAGCTAGTGTGCTTATCCAGGCTGGGCAGCTTAACCTGGCGCCTTCATCCGAGGAGCCCTAGACGAGGACCGTGTGGATTATGTACACTGGATAACCTACCCGACGACTGCATAGCCCTTTTCGGCTGGATTATATTTGCTTTGGTCCTGTAATTGATGGAGCGGAGAATCGTCTACACCCACAATTGTGTGGGATTTACCCTGTGAGGAGCAACGTCGAGCCCGCCTCTCAGAAGCCTGAGGCTGGCTAGCTTTCTTCCATGCGGAGCTGCATGCCACGGAGAACAGCTGTTATTCGTCTGCGGATCAAGAGATTATTGCACCGTCTCCTGTACTTGGAGTCTCTCTATTCATCGTTGACCCAGACTCTACTACCGACAAATCCTCTCCCCTTGCTGGCCTACAACCGGAGGGACCCTACCAGTATCTCCCGCTGCCTTACTAGTGTACCATAGATATAATTCCTAATGGGGCGGCTAGGTGGTGTAGTGGACAAGGCACTCGCCACCAGTGTGGAGACGCTAGGATTCGCGTGTTCGAATCCAGCTCTCCACATTGTTTTTCAGTTTGGCTGGTCGTCCGCAGTAATACACATTGGCCGTATTACGGGGAGGGAAAACTGAAGGGTGGGGATCGAACGTTGTGAACAAGCGACTCCTACAAGTCGGTTGGTGCGCCTGCGCAGTAGAATCAGGAAGTGTCGGGGGCAGCGTGAGCCTCCCACGCGTTACTCCTCGACACTGAGAGATCGAGCTGCGCAGGTGAAAAGATGCGACTGCTGTTACCTCAAGTACCGGAGGGGACTTGTGCTATGTATGACTTAGTCCACATTGCAGCCGGCTTGTGGGAGGCAAGAAACAGCGTTCGTGACAGGGGAGGGTTGAATTGGATGATACGAAATTGGGATGGGAGAAAATATGGAAAAATGGGAGAAAAAGTGGATCAAAAAAAAGATATAATTCCTAAGATACAGGTGGTATTCATTATCTCCTGCGTAATATGATAATGGACTTACGTTATTGATTTGCTCACACACATTCTTTTGCCTTATAAGCGCAACCCTACGTAAAGTATTGTTATATACTATCATTGCTGCTAATAAATATTCTTAAACCCAGTTTTGTGTGGAACCGTGTCATTGTGGGAAGTGTTCACATCATATACCTGTGTACTGTATGGCCAGTAGTAATGTACATAAGACAGTAGTGGTTTAATGATACCATACTTATTAATACAGTCAGGGAATTGTACCCCTCAGTTACAGTCTGTGTGTATACTGCTTTGGTCAATTCAGCATGCACTCAGCATCCCCAGTCAGAGCGAGTTCAACTTACTAACAGGGTGAAGCATTAGGCTAAGTTTCCATTTGTCCCTCCCTCAATGATATGTTATTTTCGTTATCATTATGTAAACAAATGCACATATGGATTGTTTGCTGCAACGTTTCTGAATGAATTGAAGCATTAATGAATAATACGCAGAGAATTTAATTAGATGAACATTTGTTTTTAATTAGTATAATAATAATAATAATAATAATAATAATAATAATAATAATAATAATAATAATAATAATAATAATAATAATAATAATAATAATAATAAGCAACTGCAACAATTACACATATATAAATATAATATAACTGGCTGCAAAAACAATTTGCGTTAATAGGCTAAAACAGTGCAAAAGGCAATATGCCTGGGGGCTATAGGCTTCTAAAACAAGGCCCGAAAGAGACCTTAGCCTAAATACGCTGCAACAATTACAAATAAATAATAAAATATAACAATATAACGGGCTGCAAAAACAATTAGCCTATTTAGGCAAAACAGTGCAAAAGGCAATATGCCTGGGGGCTATAGGCTTCTAAGGCTACGTTTAGACGAGCGTTTTGTGAACAGAAACCGCAAAAGTCATCTTGCGGTTTCACTTGTAATTTTACGTTTAGACGAGCGTTTTGGGGTGGAATTCTCCGTGCAGACGACGCTGTAACGACGGAGCCCCGCTGTCACACGATTGGCGCATATGTCACATGACGTGCTGTGAAGACCCGCCCTACTCTGCCTCTGATTCGCAGACTGTGGATGGGGAATGTGATTGGACCAAAGCAGAGTCACTCACAGACAGTGGGTCCACTCACGCCGCGGGACAGATTCTTGTGTATTTAACCCTTTCACTGCCACACGACAGCCGGTTGTGTGATAGTAAAGGGTTAACCTTCTGTCGTGTGGCAGTGAAAGGGTTAAAAGTACTGCCAATGTAGCCTTCAGGTGATCTCCGTTGATACTAGTCAGACATACTTGCTTTGTTTACGTCTCGGCTACTGGCGCATACCTGCTACCTGTGACGTAAGCAGTACGCGCGACCAGAGCCATGACAACCCTTTCGTCATCGTTTTAACAGATTTATACGGTTCGACAGTTTAGACGAGAGCGCAAAGCTTTTGCGTTTCTAGGAATTCCACCCTGGAAGGTAGTCTCACTTTTTTTTAAGCATCATTGGCAGATTCTTTTTAATAAAGAGGAGCATCTCTGCCTTTTCGGACGTAATCCTGTTTCTGTGTTCATCCACGATGTTGGATGCAGCGCTGAACAAGCGCTCACTATCCACACTTGTGCAGGGCGCAGAGAGGTACGCTCTTGCCACAGTGGCGAGGGCAGGGAAGCGATCCCTGTTTGCTTTCCAGTACGCCAGTGGCTGTGCACTCCGAGAGATGGGTGGCTCTGCCAGGTAAAGATTCAGCTGTGACGCAGCCGCGCTATCGTCGTTGGCCTGCTGCTGCGGGGTTTCTTCAGCCATAATTTCGCCAAACATAGACGACAAGGAACCTGCTCGTGGCACCTTCTCAGCTGGCTCGCCTGTGTCGCTGGCTCCGGGTGCTGGGTCGGGGCCTGTCTGTAAGGCCAGCAGACGCAAAAGCAGTCCCCGTGTCTGTGCCTTGAGCTCTTCAGAATAAAATCGGTCCTTGTATCTTTTATTTAAAACAAAGAAAACATAACATTAATTTAGCATGGCATTCGTTCTTTTATACGATGCAGCATAAGACTGTGTCATAGTTAATAATATGATAATAATAAATAATAGAAATAATATGTTTGTTAGGCTAATCTAAAATAGATTAATAATTACATTTTGTTAATTATATTTTTGCTAAATGTATTCTGGCTAAATCACCTTGGGTCTATGATGGTTGCCAAACTGTAGAGGGGCTCTGTTTCGATGTCTGCGAATCTGCGGGTTACAGCTTCCAGCAGTGTGGCTTTTGTCGTCTTCACGCCATGATCTGACGCGACATCTCTGCCCAGGATAGCATGTTTTCTATCAGTCCCCACTGGTTTGCAGTGAATATAGCGGGTAGTTCGAAGTCCGCTGCATAAGCACCCAGTGCCCGTTTTTGCCCAAGGAGACTTTGGAGCATATAATACGTGCTGTTCCATCTGGTGCTGACATCCTGCTGCAACCTTTTGATAGGCTGGCCGAGTTGTGTCTGCACACTCTGCAATCTAGAATAAGCCAGGCAAGAGTGCTTGAAGTGGCCCACGATGCGTCTCCCTGTAGCTGTGATGTCAATTATGCTCCGCTGTGACAGCACTCCATCGTGGACAGCCAGCTGAAGCGTGTGGGCCATACACCCCAAATGTGGCAGTCCCGCGTCTGTCATGCATTTGATCATGTTGCGGGCGTTATCTCGCAGTATGACGTGAATCCTTTCTCTTGGAATATTCCACGTTTCGAACATATTCTCAAAGGCTGTTGCCAGCGCTGCAGCGGTGTGGGAGCCTGAAAACTCCTGTGAATGCAGGACAGCTTTACGCAGTTGGAACTCTGCGTCAACCCACTGAGCTGTCAAACTCAGCATTGACATGGGGCTGACATCAGAGCTCCAAATGTCACTCGTAAAGCTGATTGAAGACACGTCTTCTTTCATAAGGCAGTCCACGTGCGCAAACACTGCCTGGTAGAGCTCTGGTAGGGCAACATCTGTAAAATACGTGCGCCCCGGGACAGTGTAGCGCGGCTCAATGTGAGAGAGTAGCCGTCGGAATCCTGTGTTTTCGACTACACTTAATGGCTGGTCGTCGAGCCCTATGAATTCCATGACTTTGCGTGTGATTGCCTTGGCCTTCTGAGTCCCACTGCCATACGCAGATGTGCTTACCATGGTGGTCTGCGTCAGCGCGCGCTTTGGTGGAGGCTCAGCTGCCTTTTTTTTTTTACTCGCCTCGATGAATTCTCCATGCTCCGCTAAGTGCTGAGTCTTCAAATGTCGAATTAAATTCGTTGTGTTGAAACTCTTGACAATGTTTCCCCCACGAGGTATTTTATTCTGGCATACATTGCAGATGGCAATTGTTACATCAGTCTCAGACACCGTGAAATAGTTCCACACCACCGACATGTTTACAGGTGAGAAAATGCGACAATGGACGACACTGCCTCGTGTTTTTCGAGCGGTCGGCAGAGAATTGGCTCATGCTTTCCACGTCATCGATCGGTTTCTGTGATCGGCGAATATGAATAATTATCGGAATTCCCCGATCGCACATTTATAATGATTATCGGCCGATAACGATCGGTGGCCGATCGATCGGGGCATCCCTACTCTCAAGGTCCCCTTCGGGGTCCATACTTTTATTGCCACCACACACCTCTTGGTATCGACTCTGACTGCCATCTTCCCAACACCGTACACGACCAGTGTGATAGGTTCGCCGGCCAGCCCGAGCCTCTTAGCGGCTCTGTGTGTGATATAGTTGGTGTCGGAGGCGAGGTCCATCAGCGCTCCAACACAGTCTCCTCCTCTTGTCGTGGCGTCCATGAGCATCATGAGGACTGGGTATTCTTTTATGCCACTCTTGTCCAACAGGCTCTTACTGGCGTACACTTGGGAGGTCGCTCTGTTCGTCAAGGCTTTCTTGAATGCTTCCATTTGGAGCGTTGACAATTTTAACTCTGTGACCACCTTCTCCTGCTCAGCCGTAAGGCCTCGGAGCCCTTTACGAGCGCCGGGCTCATTGGTTGTTTCGTTCCTGCTCTGTGTCTTGGAGCAGAGGAGAAAATGATGGTTGACAGGGCCGCCCCCCTTTACACACTCATCTTTCTTACAGAGGGATCTTTTCTCGCATGGGCCGTTGGCCCCGTGATAAGCGAGGCATTTGAAGCAAGCTCCAGCTTTCTTCACCTGGGCTCGTTTCTCTAATAGTTTAGCCTTCATGAAGGCCGGGCAGAAGTACAGTCTTTTCCCATGTGCTTCCTCTCCACACATGGTGCACGAGTCCCTCTGGGGCTCTCTTCTTACTTCGCTCGCTGTCATTCTTGTAAATGACCGTCTATCACCTCCCCTGTCGCTCAGCCTTTCACGCTGGGTTGGTCTTTCGCCAGCGTGGGTGGCTCCGATCTCTAACTGTGCTAGCCTCTCGAGGATCCTTTCTTGTCCTTTCAGAAATGACAAGAGTCTGTCAAAGTAACTTGCGGGAGTGACGCCATTCGCAGGGTCACGCTCATAGGAGATCCACTTCTCTCGCATGCCTATAGGCAGTTTTCTTTCTATGGCGGCAACAGTTAGGTGATTTTTGATCACGTCCTCCATCCCAAGGTCCTTTAAGTCGTACAGTGCGGTTTCCACTGCCTGGACCAGGTCAATCATTGGCCTAGGCTGGTTTCTCCGTACTGGAGGCACTTCTTCCAGACCTTTGAGGATCAGACTTGCGGTTGTGCTCCTGTCTCCAAAACGGTTGTCCAGGAGCCTGAAAACGTCGTCCGCTGTTCTGCAGCGATCCAGCCCGAGTTTCTTTCTCAGTGGCTCTTCTACGCTGTCAAGAAGGTGATATAATTTGCATACAGGCAATCCTGATGGTTCGGCCAAAGCCTGGAGGTCCTCCCAATTATCCCGCCAGCACCAATAGGTCCTTCTGTCGCCACAGAATCTGGGCAGATTGATGGCGGCGAGCTTTATCTTAGGTCGGGCCCCCTGGTAGGCTCTGTGGTGAGCGAGACCTTCCCGCGTTGCGCCCTCATCGCCTGATGGCGTGGCGTGGTCACCTCGTAACTGAGGCATGATAGCGAGGTCAGCGCTCTGGTAGAGATAGGGTTCGCTGCCGGGTTGTCTTACCCGTGGGAGCGAACTCCTGTCTGTATACTCATGAGGTCCACTTCTTGTGGTCTTTGCTCCAAGCTGGAGATGGGTTTCTTTCGGGGCCCCCTCGTGGCTCCCGAAAGGTAAGGGAGAGTCTTTGGAAGCGCCCTCTATTTGACTACTGTCAAGCTGAGGGGATGACGAGTGGATGTGAAGGACTTCACCTTTGCTGTTGGTGGACGGGGAAGGTTTAGCCTCCGCGACACGTTGCGAAACATCGTTTGAAATATCAAGTGGGCCGGTTACCTCACCGCCCCTTTCAATGTTGTGTGTCCTTATATCCTCTTCACCCTCATAAGCACATCCAGTGTCACCCTTTCCCCTAGGCTCTAGAAGGGTCGACCACTTGTCCATCAGTGCTGCTCTTTCCTCGTCCAAGTGCCTGTACCGCTTTTCTAATTCAGATATGTTGGGAGTCGGAAGAAGGTATCTCCACTCTCTCATCATTTGTTCGAAGGCGTTGAGTCTTCTCTCCAATTTGTTCCCCTCCAATGCTCTCTTGTCTTGGGGTGCCCATTGGGTGCTGAGCCTCTTTGCCTCTTCCAAGGCCTCCTTAAACTCCGCTTCAAGGGGGCCTAACTTTGGTTGAACGAAGCGGGACCATACCTCCGAGAAGATCTCCTTCTCTAGTGTCATTTTCCTCTGCTTGCTTCCGTCTTTCTTTGCTGTGGCGTCGGCCATCACGGTAGCATGCGCAGTTCCGTCTGCCTCCTCCAATGCTCCAATATAGTCCCCTGTCGTGTCAACGAGCTTCGCAAACTCTATCTGCAGAGCTTTCTTGTCGTTGACTAGCTCCGCTAGCGATGCAGTGTCAACATTGTCAGCTACTTGGTTGGCTCTCCTTGTGAAAGCAGTTTGTGCCGCAGTACGCCTCTTCTTTAGCTCTTCCACATCCACACCTTCCATCTTGTCCCAGTCAGCCGTTGCCCCAACTGGAGCTCCTCTTGCGGCTGAGTCGCTGGTCGCAGGCGGTAGTAAACAATGAGGTTAACAGTCAGAAGCACAGTTCGTACAGTTGGCGTGTAGCAGAGTGATTACAATGACACTGCTCTAAGCAGGAGACAATGCTGAGACCGTATAGTGGGTCAACGTAGCTTCTTCACTCACTTGAAACCTGGTAATGGCCACAATGAGGGTGAGCAAATAGGATAGAGTTTGTGGGCACCGCTACAGCTTCTTCGCTCACTTGAAACCTGGTAATGGCCACAATGAGAGTGAACAAGTAGGATAGAGTAAATGAGCACCGTTTCAGCCTTTGGTTAATCCATTCATAGTATAGTTTACGGCGTCTGGAGCAACAACGTATTTACACCATTCAACACATCCAAGGCATAGGGGTGTCAATGATAATGTTCACAGCGTTTGGAGCAACAATGTAGTTACTTAGTTCAACACAGCCAAGGCATAGGGTGTCAATGATAATGTTCACAGCGTTTGGAGCAACAATGTAGTTGCTTAGTTCAACTTGGTGTCAATGATAATGTTCACAGCGTTTGGAGCAACAACGTAGTTGCTTGATTCAACACAGCCAAGGCATGGGTGTCAATGATAATGTTCACAGCGTTTGGAGCAACAACGTAGTTGCTTGATTCAACTCAGCCAAGGCATGGGTGTCAATGATAATGTTCACAGCGTTTGGAGCATTATGTAGTTGCTTGATTCAACACAGCCAAGGCATGGGTGTCAATGATAATGTTCACAGCATTTGGAGCAACAATGTAGTTACTTAGTTCAACACAGCCAAGGCATGGGTGTCAATGATAATGTTCACAGCGTTTGGAGCAACAATGTAGTTGCTTGATTCAACACAGCCAAGGCATGGGTGTCAATGATAATGTTCACAGCGTTTGGAGCAACAATGTAGTTGCTTGGTTCAACACAGCCAAGGCATGGGTGTCAATGATAATGTTCACAGCGTTTGGAGCAACAACGTAGTTGCTTGATTCAACACAGCCAAGGCATGGGTGTCAATGATAATGTTCACAGCGTTTGGAGCAACAACGTAGTTGCTTGATTCAACACAGCCAAGGCATGGGTGTCAATGATAATGTTCATTAGCTAGCATTGGTGGCTAGCAGTATTAGCATTGGTTGGCTAATGGCTAGCGTTAAGCATTGGCAGCTAGCAGTGTTAGCAGTCTTTGGCTAACAGCGTTAGCATTGGTGGCTAGCAGTATTAGCATTGGTTGGCTAATGGCTAGCGTTAAGCATTGGCAGCTAGCAGTGTTAGCAGTCTTTGGCTAACAGCGTTAGCATTGGTGGCTAGCAGTATTAGCATTGGTTGGCTAATGGCTAGCGTTAAGCATTGGCAGCTAGCAGTGTTAGCAGTCTTTGGCTAACAGCGTTAGCATTGGTGGCTAGCAGTATTAGCATTGGTTGGCTAATGGCTAGTGTTAAGCATTGGCAGCTAGCAGTGTTAGCAGTCTTTGGCTAACAGCGTTAGCATTGGTGGCTAGCAGTATTAGCATTGGTTGGCTAATGGCTAGCGTTAAGCATCGGCAGCTAGCAGTGTTAGCAGTCTTTGGCTAACAGCGTTAGCATTGGTGGCTAGCAGTATTAGCATTGGTTGGCTAATGGCTATAGCGTTAAGCATTGGCAGCTAGCAGTGTTAGCAGTCTTTGGCTAACAGCGTTAGCATTGGTGGCTAGCAGTATTAGCATTGGTTGGCTAATGGCTAGCGTTAAGCATCGGCAGCTAGCAATGTTAGCAGTCTTTGGCTAACAGCGTTAGCATTAGTGGCTAGCAGTATTAGCATTGGTTGGCTAATGGCTAGCGTTAAGCATTCACATTGGATGGAGTTCGGCGACCCCACCACTTCAAGCAACCAGCATGTGGGCGGAATACGGCGATTCCAACCCAGTAAGCAGTCAACAACAACGTGTCACTTCCCTTGAGCTGACCGCGTCCTCTCCAATGTGCCCCGTCGCGTGTATCCACTCCGTCCTGGTTCCACCTTGACGTTGAGGGGTATCCCACGCGGCACCTCCTTCTGCGTTCCGTCCGTCCCGTCTCGTCGCGGGCGCGTGCGGTAAATAATTGTCCAATTATCTAGCAGTCTCAGTCAATGAGTCAACTAGATGTCCCCCTTGGAAGGGTGTGGGCGAAATGACTTTTCTTAAACCATAGAAACAATTCGGACTTTATAAGAATGTTCGTTTATTTGGACCTTGAAGTCCAGCATCCAGCTCATCCTCTGTTACAATAATCACCAGGTGGTCAATTAACAAGGGGTTAGCGTGTAGCTGATAGTTGGTAGTAGCTTACATCCAAGCTTTAGTGGATAATGTTAGTAGAGGTCGAAGTGGTATCGGTAATGTTCAACCAAGTCGCCTCTGTTGATAGTTCATTAATAGTTAAGTTGCAATTTAGCAACCAGTTCTGGTTAGTGTAGCCAGACATTAGTTGGTCTGCATGCACATTCAGTCTGACGTTAGCCAGTCTATTGTTAATAGCGTGTAGTCAGCATGTAGTCAGCGTTTCCATTAAGTCAGTTAGTACATTCAGTCAGCGTTTAGTCAGCAACGTACAATCAGACGTTAGTCAGACGTTAGTCAGATTATTTACCTATACAAAGGAAAGGAAAACAAACAGCATTAGTTAATAACTAGATATATGAATTAAAGAGAAATGCGGATATTAACGGCGCATATAATGCTACGTACCGTTGGCCAGTCAAGAGTTCGCCCACAGGGCTTTTCACCTTACAGTCTAGACTGAGAGTGTCACTTAAATAGCGCGACGTGCCTGCGCAGAGACAGCGTACCTGCTCAGAGTCGCAATACGTACTCCAAAGTGCGTCCACTAGGCGGCACCAGATAATAATTAACTCATGCAATAAATGTATACAATAAATGTTACTCATGATAATAATGAAGGATAATAATGATAAATATATTGGGAAAAACGTCGGATAATTCTCCAGATACCGTTAGACAATGCCTCGTCATGTATTAAACTAAAAGTGAATAGTTGACTGGGTCATTGTTTAAACAGTAACGGTAGCTCATGGAGGTCCGCTCTTCTAGACTAGAGCAGACTGCCTCTGTGTTGACACGAGCACTGCGAGCAGAAGCCCTTAGCCAATAGTATCCCGCTGCAGGGCTGGGCGGATATGACTCGTTGCCACGGTTTCTTTCAAAATAAGAGTATCATACGAACCTAATGTTGCTAACTGCCGGAGCCATCGATATTATGACTGGAGATGCGCTTGGGGCGGAAATGAGACCCGCACAGATTTTCAAAATAAGAGTATCGTTATGAACTTGATTGATTACACGCCACACGGCGGGCAGCCCTCTAAGTGTCGAGCGCCAAAGGTAAAAACTGAGCGCCCCTGGCGGGCGGCGGGCTTTAGTTTCGGTCCCTGCTGACGTCATTATGGCCAATCGAAGAACAACATGCGCCTGGTGGTATATAGGAATAACTTCCACGAGGACAAAGTGATCCATTATTAAGCCGCATCATCCATTTATGAATGAATACATCATGTATTTTCCTGTATGTGTTCCATATAGCCTACACCTATTGAAATCTCTAATTGTTGTTTATCCGGTAATTATCCCTAAACAATCAATCCATGCCAAAGCTAGATTTGTAAAAGGTGAAAGACTCACAGCCATGCTGGTTTGGCAAAATGACATCCAGCCGTTTTCGTTTGAAACAACTTTTAGTCAGAAAGTGTCATGGTTTCTCCATAGAGCTCCATTATACTTTTAGTCAGGGGAGTGTCATGGTTTCTCCATAGAGCTCCATTATACGTTTAGTCAGGGGAGTGTCATGGTGTCTCCATAGAGCTCCATTATATGTTTATTCAGGGGAGTGTCATGGTTTCTCCATAGAGCCCTGTCGTACTTTTTTAGCGCAGCAGCTCACGCAGGTCCGAGGTAACTTAGTCACATGACTCAGTTGGTATTGTTGATTTGCTCGAACATGGTATGTTTATAAACAAGAAACACATATTCCTGATGAATTGAAAATGGGGGACCCCAATGTAAACAAGACAAAAGTCTTTTTCTGGTCTGCATCCTCTTAGCAGTTGTTTTGTATTGTACCCATTCTGCAATCTTAATAAAGTTTTCAATCAATCAATCAATATATAGGCCTACTACTCTCAATCAGATTTCCACTAGAACGAGAGGTATTTATTCTAGTCACTGTCCTCACAAATGCCTCTCTCTTCTAGTGTATTGTGCTCAGATGATGATTTCCATGATGTTTTCACGATTCTGATCCATGCATGAATTCAATAACCACAAGTATAAGAGTGAAATAGCTTGTTGTGATTATACGATTAAAAGGCTGCATTCAGTTGAAGGATTTACTTCAAAGTGGGATGAAATAGATCGTCTAACATCCATGAAAAGGGTTTGTGGGAATTCAGACAGATGTCACCTAGACCAGTGTATCTCAACTGGTGGGTCGCGACCCACTTTATTCTCTGAAATGGCCGCTCAGGTTAATAAACTGGCTTCAGTTGAAGATGAAACCACACGACTGTACCCATTGAGGACGAGTGTGAAGAGAGGAAGGTAGAACTGGGAAACACAGAGTCACAAGTACAACACATGATCCGGGAGCGACAGGAGAAGGTTCGGAAGATCAGGAACTCTGTCGATCTTGGTGTGAGAAACACATCTGAAATCATTAAGGCAGCTGAAAAGACCCAGAAGGCTTTAGAGAAACAGGCTGAAGAAATCATCAAAGAGCTTGAGGAGGAGATCAACATGTTACTGAGCAGGAGCTCAGAGCTGAAGATACTCTCACACACCGAGGATCAACTCCACCTCCTCGAGAGCTCTGCATCCCTCTGCACCCTCCCCACAACCCAGACCTTGCCTGGAATTAAGGTCCAGTTTGACCGAGGCCCCATGGAGTCAAGTCAAGTCAAGAGATTTATTTGTCACGGCATACAAGTATACAATGAAATGCGGGTGGTCTTGCCCGCAACGATGTGCAATAACATATAATAGAATCAACATTGTGCAATAAACAAGTAGCATTGTGCAATAAACAAGTAACATGTTAGGGCATATCGGTATATGTACATAAGTTATTTACAGAGCATGGAGGACATACTGGGTCCTTTGGTAGTGTCTATCTGTACATGCTAATTTATACAATCTCCGGTTATACTATCCTATTTTTAAAGTGACCCTTCTTGGTGGCCATAAGTGTGGGCGTGTGCAGCATGAGTGTGTGTCTGCTCATGTTAAAGTGGCTGCTAGTGTGTGGGCGTGTACAGTGAGTGTGTTGTGCGTGTGCTTGTGTGTGGAGAGTTCAGTGTTCAGGGCTCTGATGGCCTGGGGGAAGAAGCTGAGCCGAAGTCTCTCTGTCCTAGTAGCTGGTGTTCGCAAGCGTCTGCCTGACCTGAGCAGCATGAACAGGCTGTTGTTGGGGTGGTGTGGGTCTTTCATTATTCTGCAGGCTCTGGATTTGCACCTCTTGTTGTATAGAATCTGCAGGGGTGGTAGTGCAATACCCGTGGTACGCTCGGCTGAGCGCACCACTCTATAGGGCCTTCTTGTCCTGTGCCGTGCTGTTTCCATACCAGGCAGTGATGTTTCCAGTCAAGATGCTCTCTACAGCTCCGGAGTAGAAGGACTGGAGTATCTTCCCAGATACTCTGAACTTCCTTAACTGTCTCAAGTTCAAGTTCAAGTTTCTTTAATAGTTGTCATACAGAAGTACAGAATACTTTTATACAAAATGCTTCTTACTGTTACGCTCCAGAGACTGTGCAAGACAAGATAAGTATGAAATAAAATAACATAGTATAGCATGTAAATTAGAAGTAAAAAAATGAGGTCACAGTGTTCAGTATAGATATGTACAATGTTCGATGCAGAATAGACGTAACTGAGTTACCATATAATATACAATATACTATGCAGTGTACTAATATACAATACTATATAGTGCAAGGCAGAAATGGGATGAGGTGCAATTTAGGTACAATTTACAGTTGTAGTGCAAATCCTTTATCAATAAATATAAGGTGTGTTTGTGTGATCTAAAGTGTGGAGAGTGGGTGCTGCAGTGTGTTGTTTGTTTAAGTGAGTGTGTGCGTGTGGGTGTGTGTGCTGTGTGCATTTGATGGTTGTTGCATAGTGTTTATTGTTCGTTTAGCAGCCTTTTGGCCTGGGGATAGAAGCTTCTTCTGAGTCTTTCTGTGCTCGCCTTAAGACTCCGGTATCGCTTGCCTGACCGCAGCAGTTCAAAGAGGCAGTTGTTCGGGTGGCTGGAGTCCTTGATGATTCTCTTAGCCTTCCCCCTGCACCGCTTGTTGTAAATGTTCTGGAGGGTGGGAAGCCCCCCCCCCCTGCTCTTACCACCTGGGGTCTGCCCGTCAGGAAGTCCAAGACCGACTGGCAGAGGTCATAGTTCAAGCCCAGGTCCCTGAGCTTGGCTATGAGTTTGGAGGGGACTATGGTATTGAATGCTGAGCTGTAGTCGATGAACAGCATTCTCACATAGTTCCCCTGCCTCTTGTCCAGGTGTGATGCTGCTGTGTGCAGCACATGGGCTATGGCGTCCTCCGTCTCAGGTGGTAGAGGCGTTGCTTCGCCTTTTTTACGACCTTTTTTACGACTGAGTCTATGTGTGTTGTCCATGTCAGATCCTCTGCGATGTGGACCCCCAGGTACTTAAAGCTGCTCACCCTGTCCACGGTAGCCCCGTTAATCCTCAGTGGTGTGTGTGTCTCCTGCTGTACTCTCCTATAATCCACAATCAGCTCCTTGGTTTTACCAATGTTCAGGAGCAGGCTGTTGTCCTGGCACCAGCGTTCCAGTACCTCAACCTCCTCCCGGTAGGCCTTCTCGTCGTTGTCCGAGATCAGCCCCACCACCACTGTGTCGTCCGCAAACTTCACTATGAGTGAAGAGGAGAGGAGAGGAGAGCTGTGGAAAAGATGCAGAAGACGCTAGAGGAGATGGGAGTGATCACAGTGAGACAGTATGCTGTGGACGTGTCTCTGGACCCGGACACTGCTCATCCTCTACTCCTTCTCTCTGAGCACCGCAGACAAGTGAGATGTGGAGACTCCAAACAGGCTCTCTCCTGTAATCCCAAAAGATTTGAGAACAACCGGTGTGTCCTGGGGAAGGAAGGGTTTGTCTCTGGGAGATTTTACTATGAGGTCGAGGTGACGGGAAGCCTCTCCTGGAGGATAGGCGTCGCCACAGAGTCCATTGAGAGGAAGAGCGGCATCCTGTGGAATCCTGACAACGGGGTCTGGGCTGTGGGATTGTACAGTTGTGTGTATAAAGCTTATGCTGATACTCCTGTCACCCTCTCCCTGACAGAGACGCTTCAGACACTAGGGGTGTTTGTGGATTATGAGGCCAGAGATGTCTCCTTTTACAACGCAGACACTGGAGCCAACATCTACAGCTTCAGTCGCTGCCCATTCGATGAGAAACTCTATCCATTCTTCTGTACATACACAGACGTGAACCCGCTGACCCTCCGCCGAGTCAGTCAGACCAACTGAAGCAGTGATTTGACAACGAGGCAGATGATTGGCGGCGGAGTGAGGGGAGTATGGTGTATGTTGGACTGTATGACCTGGACAATGAAAGACAGGGGAGGAAGCAGTAGGAGAGAAAGAGGAAGTGAAGATAGGGGGTGGTAACATTATTATTATTATTGTGATTATTATTATGATTATTAATAATATATGAATATGTTTATTATTAATAATCATATCTGATTATACACGCTATATTAAAAATTTCAACTGTACATGATCCTAAACGTTATAATAATAATAATAATTTAGGACCTGCTCAGAGGTCATCAATCGGCACACATGCGATGCATGCATGCAATTCGTATCTGCGATTAACCCATCCCGTCGTCCTTCCCCCCCAAGGGCAGCTGGGAGCAGACAGGCGTCAACGTGAGCCGCGCCAGGGGACCAATCCAAGTGCTCCTGTCCGTCTTCGTCAAGGACGCCACAGCGTTAGCGATCTATTGTTGTGCATGTTTTTCCGTTGGGTTTATCTTATCGGGGGGGAAACCCTTGCGAGCACAGGGAGAACATGCAAACTCCACATTATGACTATTATATTAACATTATTAGTTATGACTTATCATGCGCGGATGAACGGGGGGGGGGGGTCGTTTATAATTCCGTGATCGTCAGTAAATGCTTTATGTAGTATGGGTGATATATTGATCAGAGCAGTTTGCATGAATAATAATAAACAAACGCGCTGAAAATGACGTCAGCGTCCTCTTACCGTTCGACGATGAGACTGGAGGAGAAAGATCCCACTTATTTGACGGCGATCGACTCGATCCATTTCCGGTTTGTATAATAATAATAAACGCCCAAATCATCTTGATTATTGAGTTATGGCAGCGATCCATATACACGATGTGTGTCTAGAGTCCTGTAACAATATGTGAGTGCCGGACGCATTTCCCCGGTGCACCGAGATCACAAGAGATCCATTTCCGGTTGTAACTCGCCGATCATCCACCAGGCGGCAGTATTGAAGTTGTGGTAGTATTGACGTTGAATTTCATAATTAATAGGTGTGAATAAATTAGACCCATAATGTAAAGCCAGATGTATCTTTCAATAGCAGAGAGAGACTCAGTGGCTAAAACAGTCTCAACTGTCAGTTGAGACAGCTGCAGCAGATAAACAGCAAGAGCCATTCTCAACCCCCACTCAAACAATGACTAAATTAGAGAGGAGAACAAACACCTTTTCGAACTGACTGTATGTAAATGCTGATCAAAGACAGCTGGGCTTGACCACAGGGCAGGCCAGTTTAGACATGCTGAAGAAATGATTAGTCATGGACACTAAGTCACAAACAAAGTTATATCTATTAATCAACTGTTTAGTATCAAAAGAGTAAACCATAATATTAGAAATGGGTAAATTCATATATACGGGAGATACAGTTGGTAAAAGGTTTATTGGAACAGTACGGCAATCAGTTGAGTTGAGAGATCACACCAAGGAGGGGGGGGCCATAAGGACCCCCCTTCTTATCACTGAGGGAAGATGACATCACACCAGCCCCCACCCGTGGGACAGGACCCACACAGGAAATCGAGGAGGGGGGGGCAACCAGCCCCCCCCCAGAGGAAACCAGGGGGAAGGGCGGACCGCCCTTCCAGAAGCACCAGCCGGATTGGAGGACCATATTAGTCAAATGTGCTATTATTGGCTAGAAATTATAGGATATAAGGGGACACAAAATGTTAGTCTGGAGCCCAGATCCCAACCCGAGATCTGCGTGCTCCCCGCTCCCCACCCAGAGACTACTGTGAGCTGATTGCATTTTACGTGAGTAAATCATGGGAAACACCAATGGTTGTTTATAGATTAGAGTAAGGTACAGATCCCTGATCTGTAAACCAGATTTACTCATGTATAATGTGTACAGTAAATTCTCTATGTTCAAATTATGTTAACCAAGTGACTGTTTCTGTACATATTGGGGTTTGAGAATGCAAACCTTATTTGTGATTTCTGTACACAGGCAGCCATGTTGATGTTTTCTGATAATCTTTTGTCTTATTCACCTTGGCCTCTGGCTCAAATAAATGTTGAATTGGACTATAGTTCATGGTTTGTCTGGCTACACGTTTAATTCTTCATCTGCTTTAAGTCAGATGAAGAGACCAACAATTCTATCAATATGATCCCTTTCTCCTCCTTCCAGATAAGCAATCTCATTGTACTGTACTACAATAACCTTAGATTATTGTAGGATTCTGTAGGAATTTACTACAAAGTGTTGCAGAGTTGTGCAGGCTCCCACTGCATCAGACCAGGCTCCGTGCATCAGAACATGGCGAAAAAAATAGAGCGTTATGTTTCATCTAACTGGTGTCCCTTGGGAATAATTCAATATGTGTCAATTAGGAGAGGAAGGTCACTGCAGAATGAGCCCTGGTTTGTACTAAGCTGCTCTCAGCAGGAGCTATTCACTTCTGCCAGCGCCTCCAACTCCTCTGTTAATAGACTATCTCACTCACTTAATATAAAATAAAGTAGAATACGTCAAATGGTATGTGGTGGTTCTTTAATGATTGTTATAAGATTGATTAAAAAAACTTTATTTATTCTCAAAGTGGACGTTGAGGTTTTACCCTCATTTGCAGTGCCATTGAGATTACAAATACAAACAGTTCAGAATACATATAAAGAGATAACATACATTTGAATAAATAGAACAGAAACACAAGTGGAAAGAGAAAAAAAATAAGAAATATCATTAATTCCAGGCGGCTGTGTGGCGCAGCGGACATTGCGCTCATCACCAACGCAAGAGTCTCCGGTCTCGAATCCGGGTGTCAGCGTTGCCTCCGGCGGGGCCGGCCGTCATACTAACTCAATTGGCAGAGTTAGCGGGAGGGAAGTCGATGGGTGGTAATCTGGCGTTGTGGACAGCGACACCTACAGGTCGGTCAGGGCGCCTGCACAGCAAAATACAGGAAATAGCGAGGGTAGTGTGAGCCTCCCACACGTTACACCTCACCGATGAGAGTCCGCGCTGGCATGTGAAAAGATGTGACTGGCTGCCTCCACATGTATCAGAGGAGACATGTGATGCAAGGCTTCTATCCTCCCTACGATCGGCCTGTGGGGGGCATATGCGAGCAACGATCAGTACAGGGGAGGGAGAATTGGCACAAGAGGAAATTGGGATGGGAGAAAAATCACAGAAAAAAAAATATCTAATTAAAAAGTCGAGTTTTTTTTATGGTGGAGCTCTGAGATACATGACAAGTATCAAAGTTGAGGGAGATGTCTAGCTTAATATGCCGGGTGATGGAGTCGCCAATCACTAGGACAGGTATACAGGGTTTCAGTGGAGGCCACTGCATGCTGGGACCGGAACCTGCAACAGGTGTAGGATCAAGTTGCGGAGCAGGTGTCGAGACGAGACAGAGCGGGTACACTGCCGCCCCCTATCGGGCGCAAAGGCCACATCCTGAGCACTATGACTGGGACTCTCCAGACTAGAAGACCTCGCTTGAGGCTCCTTAGAAAAGCCTGAAATGTCCATGACTTCTAAAGCTGGCTGTTTTCCTGACTCAAGTTCATGGACACGACTCTCTAACAGAGTTAACCTATCTAGCAGAGAGGCACAGAGAGAACAGGAAGACATGCTTACCCAGGTGGCAGTGGTAGACCGGAAAAATAAAATAAGAGGGCTAAGGACCAATCTATGCTAAGTTATCGACTACTAAAGGCTACGTGTATGAAGCCAATCGAATTTAGCTAAAGTGCTAAAACCAGTAGGTCGGGCTAGCCGGGTAGCGTGTATCACTTCCGCAACGGATTTGATTTCCGGGGTTGGCCTGATTGGCCACTAAGCCCACGTGACCCTACGCTAGCACGCCCCCCTTACCCCGCTTACGCCTGAGAGTCACACACAGCTAGCGGCAGCCAGAGAGCCTTGCTACTACTAGCCGAGTGATGAATGAAGCTCTATCTGTTTCACCTAACAGCACTATTGCTCCGTGATCATAGCCATCCATCTCTAAAGCTAACCACTATTTGTAAAAGCCACAACCACGTTACCATATGTAATAATGTAAATCATTGTGTCGTTGTACATTGTGTATACACCGTTAGAAGCTAACGCAGCTTAGCCTGGTAGCTATTGTTGTGCTAACAACATCCCGACACCCAGCTTGTTAGCCAGCATGAATGCCCGATGTAGAAGGCATAGACGCAGGTCGCTTGTTGGCCGGCATGAGTGCCCGATTTGGGGTGGTTCTCTCCTCTTTGTGTGCCTTTGTCCTTGCGGGTGTTCTGCCGGGGGAGCTTGTGGACGCGACAATAGTGGTGGTTGTAGGGTGTTTGAGCTTGTAGCCTAGTTAGCTCGCAGCTATCGTTAGCTTCTAACACAACGGTGTATACACAATATGTACAACAACACAATGATCAAACACCTTATAAATACTATTGTCATGTCCATAAGTTCCCTGGCAGAATACTTGTGAGGACAAGGGTATACAAGGAGGAGAGAACCATTTTAAATCGGGTATTCATGCTGGCTAACAAGCTGGGTAGCTATGAGCTAACTAGCGCTACAAGCTCAAACACCCTACAACCACCACTATTGTCGCGTCCACAAGCTCCCCCGGCAAAACACCTGCAAGGACAAAGGCACACAAAGAGGAGAGAACCACCCCAAATCGGGCACTCATGCCGGCCAACAAGCGACCTGCGTCTATGCCTTCTACATCGGGCATTCATGCTGGCTAACAAGCTGGGTGTCGGGATGTTGTTAGCTACGTTAGCTTCTAATGGTGTATACACAATATGTACAACGACACAATGATTTACATTATTACATAATGGTAACGTGGTTGTGGCTTTTACAAATAGTGGTTAGCTTTAGAGATGGATGGCTATGATCACGGAGCAATAGTGCTGTTAGGTGAAACAGATAGAGCTTCATTCATCACTCGGCTAGTAGTAGCAAGGCTCTCTGGCTGCCGCTAGCTGGTGTGTGACTCTCAGGCGTAAGCGGGGCAAGGGGGGCGTGCCAGCGTAGGGTCACGTGGGCTTAGTGGCCAATCAGGCCAACCCCGGAAATCAAATCAGTTGCGGAAGTGATACACGCAGCCGGGTAAGCCTGGAAGCTAGCAGACTAGGATAGTTAGTTGACAAGCTAATAAGTCAAGACCAAAAAATACAGATACAATAGAGTGGCCTACTGGAGGAGGGCAAGTAAGAGGCAGTAGATACTCAAAAGCACTCTGTATTTCCTCCTCGGAAAACTCCAGCAGGAAAACTCCACGTCTTTGTCTGTCTTAGCGCTTCGCTGGTGCTCGGACAAACTACACTTAAATCACTAGTGAATAATGTCCCACACATGTATGAGCCTGGCCTCTGACTGTTGATTGGACTAATTAGCAGGAGAAAGCCACAGGCTGCTAGAGTCAAATCCCTTATGGGGTGAACTCAGCTGGTTGATTCAGAGAGAACAACCAAATTAATCTACAATCGATACTCACTTCTTTCACACAGCTAGATCACAAGTGTAGTCAAACTCAGCTCCTCAGTGCAGACTGAGCTTCAGGCAGGAGTATTTAACACAAGCCTGGCCTCTGACTGTTGATTGGACTAATTAGCAGGAGAAAGCCACAGGCTGCTACAGTCAAGCCCTGTTATGGGGTGATCTCAGCTGGTTGATTCAGAGAGAACAACCAAATTAATACACAATCGATACTCACTTCTTTCACACAGCTAGATCACAAGTGTAGTCTAACTCAGCTCCTCACATTACACTTGTGAATCTCCAGGTGACCTAACACTACGACGTAAATGCAGTACAATAAGAGGTAAATACTATTTCTGGGACTTGATAGTGTTCAGTATGATTTAGGTGTTTGTTTTGTCCTAAAGCAGTAGATCACCTGCGCCCTGTTTCCTCCTTGAGTTGTTTTCCCCAAAGAAAGAGGCATGGCCTCACAGTGCAGTGCTGATGACATGCCTGATCATACTGAATGCCAAGCATTGCCTTGTACAGAACAAGCAACAAGACAATTGATGATGTGGGAGGAGCTTATCTGTCTGTTACATCATGCCAATGTATGATGTGGGAGGAGCTTATCTGTCAGTTGTTACATCATGCCAATTTATGATGTGGGAGGAGCAATAATATAATTACCATACAGATGTTTTGACCATTTGCCGTATATTATGACATCGTATCCAATGTTTTAAGAAGTAACTCTCGCTCTCCCATTGGCAAAATAATTATTAGTTAATTTGTACATGTTTTACTGATTGAGTGGAAAGTGCATTGAGCACAGCCCTGTTACTGACAAGCACAGACATACTATGTAGCTGATGTATTATTGATATACAAGGGAATCATGAATTTATTAGATTAGTTTCAAATGTATTGTCGTCACACAGCACAGGTACAGTACAATGAAATTAAGTTGACATCTAACCAGAGTGCAAATGTAACAGGTGTGTAATCTACAGTGTATATACAGTGTAACAAATCATTATATGGAATATATATAACAAAGCTACTGAGTAAATATGTTAATCTGATGTATGTACAGTATTAATATGTACAGTGATACAAGTATAAATACACTATGATGAGCAGGTTGCATGGTCGCCTCCACCGGTGTGGGAGGAGCTTATCCATCAGTAACATCGTGCCAATGTATGATGTGGGAGGAGCTTATCTCTTAGTTACATCATGCCAATTTTGTATGTGGGAGCAGCTTATCTGTCAGTTAAATCATGCCAATTTAGTGAAGAAAATTAAATATGAAGACGTCATGTTCACTCATGTGTTCCATGTGGCTCAGTACCAGTGTGAACTGTAAACGTGTCTTTCTGCACATCCTTCCTAGTTACACACGACCCCCCATACATGCATTTCATCAGAGGTCAGAGAGTTCAGAGCCCAGGCCCGTCTGCAGTGCAACACCTCTGGAGCAGTTTTGGGGTTCAGTGCCTTGCTCAAGGGCGCTTTGGCAGAGATGTTAGGCATCGTAGATGTAATACCAGCCACCCTCCAGTTGCCTGCTCACAGCTGGAATACACCCTCCTGTTGGTGCTGGGGATCAAACTAGCAACCTTTTGGGGTGTGCCTCTAAGCTGTTCTGCCTGATCTAAAAGCATAAAGATAATATTACATCTTCATCACAAAAATAAGAAGAACAGCTGAGGACTGACCAGATTGCCACAAATATTATTTTATTAAAGATGCAATTAAATATACAGGTTTATTCCTTGCCCCTTGAAAATAAAACAGCCTGTTATAATAATAATAATAATAATAATAATAATAATAATAATAATAATAATAATAATAATCATAATAATGTGTTTGACATTTCTGAAGACACAGCTGTAACAATGAACCATATATTCATTATCATATGATGATTAAAACATTATATAATAAGTTGAATGAGTCACAATGGGCATTGGCACATGTTGGCACATACTGTACTGTACTAATGTTTTACAACTCATCATCCACTTTATGCTGTACATCATCATAATCATCATCATCATCATCCAGGAGAGAAACACGTCATCCATTGTTTTACTCCTAGATTTGCTCAGTATTGTCGTTTCTAGAGAGGAATCCTTTCTGTGCCGGAACTCAAAACCAACGTTGGACTAATTTTTTTTTTGCAAAATAGATAAACAACGAACATACAGATGTACCCATCGTTCCCGTGGCTGTTGTGAAAATACCTTGTACCCTAAAGAGGCTGATTATTAATCGTCATTATTCACAAAACGTAGCACTGTAAATTGTCGCCGTGGTTTCATGCAGGCCCCCGTTGATATAAACAGTTACTTGTCGTCGACGCACCATTTAGCACGGGTTCCTTCTCTATCATATCGTCCTCGCTGTGAGTACCGTGGGGGCAGAGTACCGTGGGACAGGGGGAGGTGAGTGACCTTCTAATTTCACAGGGGTCCTTTTCCTTCCTTTACGTCCTTTTCCCACGCACGCTGAAGTCACCCCAGGCTGAGGTCACCCCCGGCTAGAGGTCACCCCCGGCTAGAGGTCACCCGCGGCTAGAGGTCACCCGCAGCTAGGGGTCACCCCCGGCGTCCACGCTCTCACCTCAAAATGAAAAACACAGACTCACGCCGTGGATAATCTCCCAGCTCTTCAGGTCATCCCAGAGGCCGTCCTGAGGAGGCCTAACCCTTTCACTACCACAACCACACTACATACGGTTAACCCTTTCACTACCACACTACAGAAGGTTAACCCTTTCACTACCACACTACAGAAGGTTAACCCTTTCACTACCACACTACATACGGTGGTTGTGAAAGGGTTAGCCCTTTGGTAGTGTGGTAGTGAAAGGGTTAACCTTCTGTAGTGTGGTGGTGAAAGGGTTAACCGTATGTAGTGTGGTAGTGAAAGGGTTAACCTTCTGTAGTGTGGTAGTGAAAGGGTTAACCTTCTGTAGTGTGGTAGTGAAATGGTTAACCTTCTGTAGTGTGGTGGTGAAAGGGTTAACCGTATGTAGTGTGGTAGTGAAAGGGTTAACCGTCTGTAGTGTGGTAGTGAAAGGGTTAACCTTCTGTAGTGTGGTGGTGAAAGGGTTAACCTTCTGTAGTGTGGTGGTGAAAGGGTTAACCTTCTGTAGTGTGGTGGTGAAAGGGTTAACCGTATGTAGTGTGGTAGTGAAAGGGTTAACCGTCTGTAGTGTGGTAGTGAAAGGGTTAACCTTCTGTAGTGTGGTTGTGAAAGGGTTAACCCTTTGTTGTGTGGTAGTGAAAGGATTAACCGTCTGTAGTGTGGTAGTGAAAGGGTTAACCGTCTGTAGTGTTGTAGTGAAAGGGTTAACCGTCTGTAGTGTGGTTATGAAAGGGTTAACCATTTGGTAGTGTGGTAGTGAAAGGGTTAACCGTCTGTAGTGTGGTAGTGAAAGGGTTAACCGTCTGTAGTGTGGTTGTGAAAGGGTTAACCCTTTGGTAGTGTGGTAGTGAAAGGGTTAACCGTCGGTAGCGTGGTAGTGAAAGGGTTAACCCTTTGGTAATGTGGTAGTGAAAGTGTTAACCATCTGTAGTGTGGTAGTGAAAGGGTTAACCGTCTGTAGTGTGGTTGTGAAAGGGTTAGCCCTTTGGTAGTGTGGTAGTGAAAGGGTTAACCATCTGTAGTGTGGTAGTGAAAGGGTTAACCGTCTGTAGTGTGGTATAGTGAAAGGGTTAACCATCTGTAGTGTGGTAGTGAAAGGGTTAATATCCCACCCCACCGGTTTGGGTTCCGTCATAATGTAGAACTATCAGCAGTAAAGCGTTTATAGTACAGGTGTGTTTGTTTTAATATTCAGTGGCTCAGTGATGGTCTCTTCGTTATAATATTCTCAACGCAGACGGAATTATGTATGCGGTGCCGTAAGCCACCGACCGTGAATCTATTTGTGGCTTGAGCCATAAACTGTGCATTGTTATAAGCTAATTTGGCAGTATCGGTGGTCAGGGGGGGGGGGGGGGGGCAAATGAATGTCTCACTCACATATGAAGTCTCTGTACTTTACATCAAATAACAGGTCAATATAAAGTTACTGTTGTTTCAGTCTGTTGTGTACAAACATCATGTATAACAAAGTGACGTTAGAGGCTACCAGCCGGAGTTGGACTCAGCCGTCGCCTAAATGCCCTCATCGCTCCTTCCTTCCGGCCGGCGAGCGAGCGCTCCGAGACCGCTCTGCACTCAAAAACACCTTTAACCTCACTAAACTGATGTCTAGGCTGCATTACTCTAGATAATATTTTTTTTTACACATTCTCGTATGGAGAAAACGAATGTGAACAAGTACACAAACAACGGCATCACTGTGAGTGTTTTCAAAGGCTGTCCCAGACTCTCTGGATGGACCTCCGTTCGCCTCCCAATACAAACAGCGGCGGCGCGACACCGGCAGGAGGTGGGATCCGCCTGCCGCTCTATCTGTCCTCCTGCTTGGGCGAGTCCGCCCCCTCCTCCTCCTCGTCCTTGTCGTCCTTCGCCCCGATGAGCCGCTGCCGCGCGAAGTCCTCGAAGATGATGTCATCGTCACTGGAGAGAGAGAGAGAGAGAGGGGGGGGTCAGTCAGCTGTTCTGATGATGTCATCATCACTGGAGAGAGAGAGTGAGGTCAGAGGTCCAGTCAATTTGAAACTGGCCCCTGTAAATGTCCAAACCCAACCCCCTCCAATGTACAATTCCCCCCTCCCCACCATCCCACCTACCCAACCTCCTCCAATGGACAGTTTCTTCCCCCTCAAATGTATATACTCTCTTTTTAGATTTTTTTCTTTACTCATAAACATTACTGTATTTTTGTAGATCTGGTATGTCATAAATGTCTAGTTGCAACAGTACTGTCTACCTGTATGTCATGTATGTCATATATGTTATGATGAATTGAAAATGGGGGACCCTGATGTAAACAAGACGAAAGTCTTTCTCTGGTCTGCATCCCCTTAACAATTGTGTGTATTGAGCTGTACTGTATTGTACCCATTCTGCAATCTGTTAATAACATTTTCAATTAATCAATCAATCAACCACTAGGATCTGCCCAGTAGAACCACAGTCTGACACTGTTGACCACTAGGAGCTGCCCAGTAGAACCACAGTCTGACACTGTTGACCACAAGGATCTGCCCAGTAGAACCACAGTCTGACACTGTTGACCACTAGGATCTGCCCAGTAGAACCACAGTCTGACATTGTTGACCACTAGGAGCTGCCCAGTAGAACCACAGTCTGACACTGTTGGCCACTAGGAGCTGCCCAGTAGAACCACAGTCTGACACTGTTGACCACTAGGAGCTGCCCAGTACAACCACAGTCTGACACTGTTGACCACTAGGAGCTGCCCAGTACAACCACAGTCTGACACTGTTGACCACTGAGCAGATCCACTGGGCAGATCCTGGGCAGTTGGGAGTTAACTGCCTTGCTCAGAGGTACTTGCGTGGTTGGTACTAAGGGACAGGATAGACTTCATTCACTTCCCTCGCCCAGATTCCCTGCACAGATTCTTCCTGCCGGTCCGGGGTATCGAACCCACTTCTCTACTCAGCAAGGCTTTTTCTTAAAGAAACACACAAACTTTACCATCTTCTCCAGAGTCAGACAAGAAGATAGATACCAATTTCCTCTCTGTGCGTTCAGTAGAAAGCTATCCGACCAGCTACTGTAGCTTAACCGATGGCCAAAAACACCCCTTTTGAGCTAGGCTAGCTGGTCCATATCCACTTAATTTGCGTGGACCTGTATGTCCCCATAATGTTGGCGTGTTCCTTTAATGATTAGTTGATTACTCTCTTTACTATTCTGTAACTGAGATGAGAAAAAAAAGTCAACATCGCCTGGATGTTGTGGACAATATCATCAAGTACCATAAGCCTGCTGAATAAACAGTGACAAAGCAGCCTAATGTCCGCTGCAAAGTGAAGTAACGAAGCGTTCAGAGAAAATCAAAGGCAGAAGACACCACCAGTGGTGCAATCGTCATGCAGGTCCCCAACCCAACATGTTGGATCTTAGCTGGTGAATCCACGAGACCACGACATGACGACAGCGCTGCATTAGAATGTTGTGCTCCACTGGCCAGTTTTTAGAAATGATTATACAATGGCATCATGCAAATGTCTTGATTCTGATTGGCTGAAACAGTGAAGTTGCCGGTTGTTATTTCGTATAACACACTCCACGTGACCCCAAAACGCGCCCACAACCGCATAACTTTTTCCGAATCACTCCGCCGTTCATTGTTTTTATGAATGAAACCAAGATGGCGGACAATAATCTTTATGAATGGATGTATTGATTTCGTCATAACGACTCATTCAAAAAAGATAAAGTCACCTGGAATAATGTTAGCAATGTTAGGGGGGGGGTTCTGAGGAGAGTGGCTCGGGTGCCGGTGTTGTGCCGAATTCGGACTCCCTGCCAGAATCCGACTCCCCCTCGGGTGAACGCGCAGACTACCCAGCATGTAATACGTTCTTAGTTAGAACAACTCGTTATTATTGGCGCATAGATTGCAGAAATACAGGAAAGTTTTGATTATATTTAAAAGGCTTTGACATTGTAAAATAAGTGGAGTTTCGAAGCTGTAAGCAGAATACAAGTCATAGGAACACCCACGATATAGTGTTCTTCCCCCTTCCTACTGTATAAGAAAGAATTAAAAACACATTGCAAGGAGAACAGAGGTTATTTGTTGAGTTTATGTGTATACAAAACCCTTGCAATAAATGTCTCTTAAATGAATGAAAAGCATACATAGCACCTAATGCTGCTCTGGATACAGGTAGTAGCATATATCGTGTGGGTGTTCCTATGACTTGTATTCTGCTTACAGCTTTGAAACTCCACTTATTTCGTTTTACAATGTCAAAGCCTTTTGAATATAATAAAAACGTCCCCGTATTTCTGTCCGCTTTATCGTTTTATGACAGACATATGATAGAGTGTATGCGCCAATAATAACGAGTTGAGTTACATGCTGGGTAGGCTGATAGAGTAAATGCGCGTCCACGCGAGGGGGAGTCGGATTCTGGCAGGGAGTCCGAATTCGGCACAACATTTCGTATAACACACTCCACGTGACCCCAGAACCTCAATCTAAATAAACCATAATCACCCTACAAAAGGTTCTGAGAATTCTGTTCCAGCTAAGAGGCAAAATAACGACACAGATACTTTTTTCACAAACTGCACTATAACCGGGAATGTTACCATCAATGTAAATAAACCATAATCACCCTACAAAAACAGTACTGTATTTGTAAATCTGGTATGTCATAAATGTATAGATGTAGCAGTACTGTCTATCTGTATGTCATGTATGTCATATATGTTAATAACATTTTCAATCAATCAAGCATGACTTCCATTGGATCTACGTTTTCTGTTTTGGGATCAACTTTTTTAGTTTTTGAATAAATCTCCATTATGCTTCAATTACTGTGTGTTTATAATAATAATAAGGTTGGGTGAATTGGGTCATTGTATAAAAGACATTACATCACTTGAAGTTGTGTGTTATAGGAATTAGATCACACCTAGGGGGGTCTAACGACCCTCCGCTGCGCGTCGGGCCTAAAAACCACCCCTAGGCGTGATCTAATTCCTATAACACACTCCATCGTGTGATGTAATGCTTAATGAATGCCTCCTCACGTCAACAGTGTGTCAACTTCATGTAACCAGCACCGCTTCAATTAACGCTTTGAAGGGACCTGGTAGACTGCACTATGGCATTACATATGAAATGGTCAGTCAGCACATTCCAATAATCTGTCTTAATGGTCCTGGAAGCCTGAGAGAGAGAGAGAAAGAGAGAGAGAGAGAGAGAGAGAGAGAGAGAGAGAGAGAGAGAGAGAGAGAGAGAGAGAGAGAGAGAGAGAGAGAGAGAGAGAGAGAGAAACAGACAGAGAGAAAGAGAGGGAGAGAGAGACAGAGACAGACAGAGAGAAAGAGAGAAAGAGAGGGAGAGAGAGACAGAGAGAGAGGGAGAGAGACAGACAGACAGAGAGAAAGAGAGGGAGAGAGAGACAAAGAGAGGGAGAGAGAGACAGACAGAGGGAGAGAGAGACAGAGAGGGAGACAGAGAGAGACAGAGAGAGAGAAAGAGAGGGAGAGAGAGGGAGAGACAGAGAGAGAAAGAGAGGGAGTCCACTCCATGTAAAAACTACACTGCATCAATTATTCAGAGTTGTGCTTATCAGCCTGTTAATGCATAGAGATGGAGAGGAAGTGAAACAGCAGGAAGTCAGACATGTATTATTGACAAGGCAGCAGGGGGAGGAGGCTGTTTGTATGTATATACTGTTTGTATGTATAAACTAGTAAGACATAGCGTTTCAGCTCTGTCGTCAAGGTAAAACAGTCTTTCTCTACACACAGTGTTTATAGTGTTAAAGTTAACACCAGATCCACCTTCTAACCACTTAGGCAGAGCCTGAGCTTGGAAGATTCTATCTACCTTCAAGAGTGGTTTTGTGATATTGAGCTTTAGATTTAATGTTAATTCACATATTTAACCATGTAAATACACACTTTCAAAAATCTAACTTCACCCACATTTCAAGACCTGTTTCTATAGTTACATCTGTTACGAATTAAGACCTGTTTCTAGTTACATCTGTTACGAATTAAGACCTGTTTCTAGTTACATCTGTTACGAATTAAGACCTGTTTCTAGTTACATCTGTTACGAATTAAGACCTGTTTCTAGAGTTACATCATCTCAATAAAGACCTGTTTCTAGAGTTACTTTATATCAATAAAGACCTGTTTCTAGAGTTACATCATATTGATGAAGACCTGTTTCTAGAGTTACATCATATCGATGAAGACCTGTTTCTAGAGTTACATCATATGAATAAAGACCTGTTTCTAGAGTTACATCATATCGATGAAGACCTGTTTCTAGAGTTACATCATCTGAATAAAGACCTGTTTCGAGAGTTACATCTGTTACGAATTAAGACCTGTTTCTAGAGTTACATCATCTGAATAAAGACCTGTTTCTAGAGTTACATTATATCGATGAAGACCTGTTTCTAGAGTTACATTATATCGATGAAGACCTGTTTCTAGAGTTACATCATCTGAATAAAGACCTGTTTTGAGAGTTACATCTGTTACGAATTAAGACCTGTTTCTAGAGTTACATCATGTGAATAAAGACCTGTTTATAGAGTTACAGCATATGAGTAAAGACCTGTTTATAGAGTTACATCATGTGAATAAAGACCTGTTTCTAGAGTTACATCCGAATAAAGACCTGTTTCTAGAGTTACATCATATGAGTAAAGACCTGTTTCTAGAGTTACATCAGAATAAAGACCTGTTTCTAGAGTTACATCATATGAATTACTAATTATTTACCAACATGTCAGATAGAACATTACAATAGAGGACTTACATGGAATGTGTGTGTAGTTATATTTATTCCAACATGGCTGCTTGTAACCACTGACAACCAGATTAGAAAGAAAATGCCTAACTTCTGTGCAGTGGTAGAGCAGGTACAAAACTGTAAAAGCATGATATTACTGTTCCACTGTAACTTGTTTACAAGATCCAGTAATAGGGGGGGCGGTCGGGTGGCGTAGCGGAGATTGCGTTCATCACCAATGCAAGAGGCTGCGGTCTCGACTCCCGGAGTCAGCATTGCCTCCGGCTTGGGCCGATCGTCATACTAACTCGTTTGGCTGAGTTAGCGGGAGGGAAGTCGTGGGTGGTAATCTGGCGTTGTGGACAGCGACACCTACAGGTCAGGTCTGGGCGCCTGCTCAGCGAAAGGCAGGAAGTGGTGAAGGCAGTGTGACCTCCCACGTGTTACACTTCACCAATGAGAGTCCTCGCTGCCAGGTGAAAAGAGAGCCACTGGCTGTCTCCGCATGTGTCGGAGGAAGCATGTGGTAGACTTCAGGGTTCCCTTGTACCGACCAGTAGGGGGAACATGCGCACAACGACCAGGTAGGGGAGGGGGGGAATTGGCATAACGACTAAATTGGGGGGAAAAGGATAGAAAATCAGGCAAAAAAATTATAATAATAAAAAATAAAAAGATCCAGTAATAGGACACCAAATTAGTATGTTTCTGTTGATATATTTCTCTCTTTTTTTTGTATCTACTTTTTCTCCCCATTTTTCTATTTTTCTCCCTTCCCCAATTTCGTATTGTCCAATTCTACCCTCCCCTGTCTCGAACGCTGTTGGCCATGCCTCCCACAAGCCGGCTGCAATGTGGACGAAGCCTTGCATCACGTGTCCCCTCCGGTACTCGAGGAGGCAGCCGTCGCATCTTTTCACCTGCACAGCGCGATCTCTCAGCGGCGAGGAGTAACGCGTGGGAGGGACACGCCGCCCTCGCCGCTTCCTGATTCTACTGCTCAGGCGCACCAACCGACCTGTAGGAGTCGCTGTCCACAACGTCCAATCCCCACCCACCGGCTTCCCACCCCCTAATACTGCCAATTGTATTAGTATGAACGACCAGCCAAGCTGGTAGCAACGCCGAGAGCTGGGCTCGAAGCCAGCATCTCCTGCGTTGGTGGCGAGCGCCTTTCCCACTGCACCACCTAGCCGCCCTGTTGATATATTTCTCATATATCAACACATAGATATCTATGTGTCTCTTCCAACATGGATGACATAATGGGCATTCTAAACGGTTGTTGGCCAAGCTGTAAAGCCGGAACTCGGAATTAAAAAGTGTATAAACCTACCCCTTACCTTAACCCTAACCCTAACCTTAATCTAACCCTTACCTTAAACCCAACCTTAACCTAACCCTTACCTTTAAATAGAGATTTAAAAAATCATATAATTTGTAATCATACATTTTGGAAGACGTAGTTATTTCCTGCTTTGCAGCTTGGCCATTAACCCTTTCACTGCCGCACTACCAAACCGTTAACCCTTTCACTGCAACAATACACAGAAGGTTAAGTGACCACCCTTCTACACATTCCATGCCAGGCCTTTATTCCCGTCCCAGGCAGAGAGAGGAGCTTCTTACTGGGTGTCAAACTCGATCAGGTTGGTGTCAATAGGCTCCTCATCTGGAGCTGCAAGAAACAGAACAACATTTACGTTAGAGCCATACGTGCTGTATACATGTTATTGGATATTAGACTGTTATTAGACTGTTATTAGATATTAGACTGTTATTAGATATTAGACTGTTATTATACTGTTATTAGACTGTTATTAGACATGTTATTAGATATTAGACTGTTATTAGATATTAGACTGTTATTAGATATTAGACTGTTATTAGATATTAGACTGATAGACTGTTATTAAATATTAGACTGTTATTAGATATTAGACTGTTATTAGATATTAGACTGTTATTAGACTGTTATTAGACTGATATTAGATATTAGACTCTTATTAGACATTATTAGATATTAGTGTTAGGGATTAGTGTTAGTGGAGGACCCAAACGCAGAACAGGACGAGGAGAAGGCAATAGGCAACAACGAGACACGGAGCCAGGGGTGAAGTCAAAGTATAATGCTTTACTTCAGCACAAAATAAGGAAGGCACAGCAATGGCCGGCAGAGGGTAAACTACAAAACAACAACTAAAAAACCACAGCAGAGCTGGTAGGGAAAAACACAATCTAACTACAAATAAAACACTAACAAAAACGAGACGAACTGTACACAAAAACAAAGATGGTAGAACAACAAAAAACACTAACACTAGAAAACACTTACATACAAAGGGTGTAGGCTCAAACAATGGACCGACAAGGAGTACAGGAAAACACACAGCATATATAGACAGACTAATTAACAACATGAGGGTGATTGGGAACGAGACACACCTGAGAAGGGAAACAAACTGAACACACTGGGGTAAAAGACTAAAGACAACGCAAGGCCAAACACACTGGGGAACACACTAAAAAACAGACTAAACACTTGACAAAAGCACAGGAGCACACTGGGTTACCGATACAAAGGAAGGGATAACACTATGGGAAGAAAACACATAAATGCAGACATCCTAATGACATACAAGTGGAGGAGGAGTAGTGGAAATAAATGTCCAGCAGGTGGAGGTAGCAGTCTGTGAAAAGGAGGGGGCTGTTCATGAGTCCTTGGATGGACAGGAGGGGAGGGGGGAGTAGGAGGAGCAGGAGGGGGGATCGGGGCAGGGAAAAACCTCTGAATGGGGGGGGGGGGGGGGGGGGGACCGTAATAATTAGACTGTTATTAGACTGTTATTAGACTGTTATTAGATATTAGACTGTTATTAGATATTAGACTGATATTAGACTGTTATTAGACTGTCATTAGACTGTTATTAGATTGTTATTGGTTTTGTATACATTGTGGAATTTGAATACATGTATATATTCTATTTTATGTAAGGTGTACTTTAACCACACACGTTAATTGTTTTTGTATAGCCAGATACTACATAGGTATGTAGAGGACGTTGTTGAAAAATTGCTCTGTCTAGAAGATGAAGAAGGACACAAGGAAAATTAAGAATCATTAAGAAGCGGAACCGCTGTTAAAATCCTACATTTTAGGCTCTTAGCGAAATATTATCCATAATCCAGAGGGATTTACAACAGTAGAATGTTCTGTTGTGATGAGGGCATGTGATAATCTGACATGTAACTCACCAACGTGTTCTGTTGTGACATGTGATCATCTAACATGTAACTCACCAACATGTTCTGTTGTGACATGTGATCATCTGACATGTAACTCACCAATGTGTTCTGTTGTGACATGTGATAATCTGACATGTAACTCACCGTGTTCTGTTGTGACATGTGATAATCTGACATGTAACTCACCAACTTGTTCTGTTGTGACATGTGATCATTTGACATGTAACTCACCAACATGTTCTGTTGTGACATGTGATAATCTAACATGTAACTCACCAACGTGTTCTGTTGTGACATGTAACTCACCAACATGTGATAATCTGACATGTAACTCACCAACGTGTTCTGTTGTGACATGTAACTCACCAACATGTGATAATCTGACATGTAACTCACTGTTATGTGTACTTTCACATGGTGGAGGGAATACTTACTGTCTGTGGTGTATATTCGCATTGTGGTTTAAGTGTGGTGTCACTAATTGGTGGTTTGTGATTGACACACTGTTTCCTTTCTGCTGTCTTCCTTGTAATTAAAATGGCTGCTTTCCTAATTGAACACAGGTGTGGTGATCAGGCTCCACGCCCTGCCTAAACAGACCAGAGTGCAGTCTGCAGTTGTCTCCAGAGTCGCTTACCAGCTCTCACCTTGTGCTCTCACCATTTTGGCCATTTTGCTCTTTGTTATATTTTTGGCCATGTGCTATTTTGTGTTACTTATATCCTGAACCATAGAGGCTGGAGCACCCAGCACTCCATAATTGTTTGTCATTTAGATAGTTGCTCAAATAAATATGGTCATTTTTGGTAAAACTTGTCTGATTCCTTGTTATCCACCACGCTACAACCAAGGCCTACCGGGTAAAAACGAGCCATATTCCTGTGACAATTGAGGCCTTAGGGCAAGTCACATAGGCTTGGTCGTAACACTCACCAACATGTGATAATCTGACATGTAACTCACCCAGTGCCCCTTTAAATGTAGAATACTGTATGTAATGCTGTCAAACAGCAACAGCCTCTAGGCAAAAGTACCCCTCTTGGTCACAGTATACAAGGTCAGGTGTGGCCAGAATTCTTTTTTTTTATCCACTTTTTCTCCCCATTTTTCAATTTTTCTCCCATCTCAATTTCGTATTTCCAATTCTTCCCTCCCCTGTCTTGAACGTTGCTAGACTATGCCTCCCACTGGTCGGCTGTAGTGAGGATAGAAGCCTTGCATCATGTGTCCCCTCCGGTACACGAGGAGGCAGCCTGTAGCATATTTTCACCGCAGCAGCTCGAACTCTCAGTGGCGAGGAGTAACGCGTGGGAGGCTCACGCTGCCCCCGATACTTCCTGTTTCCGCTGCACCGGCGTCACCCAACCGACCTGTAGGAGTCGCTGTCCACAACGTCCAATCCCCACCCACCGGCTTTCCCACCCTCTAACACTGCCAATTGTGTTAGTATGACGGCCGGCCAAGCCGGTAGCAACGCTGAGAGCTGGGCTCGATACCAGCATCTCCTGCGTTAGTGGCGAGTGCCTTACCCACTGCGCCACTCAGCTGCGCTAGAATTGTTGATGGCATTACAGATTACACAGAACTATGAGTGATGTTTGTCTGTCTGACAGAATAATTACTAAAGATTTTCTATTAGATGTAGAACGATAACTAATGATTTTCTATTAGATGTAGAACGATAACTAATGATTTTCTATTAGATGTAGAAACTTTAAGATAACTAATGATTTTCTATTAGATGTAGAAAGATAACTAATGATTTTATATTAGATGTAGAAAGATAACTAATGATCTTCTATTAGATGTAGAACGATAACTAATGATTTTCTATTAGATGTAGAACGATAACTAATGATTTTCTATTAGATGTAGAACGATAACTAATGATTTCCTATTAGATGTAGAATGATTACTAATGGTTTTCTACTTCCTATTGTTATGATTGTATATGACGAGTGATATTATATGCCTTTTTTTTGCTTATTTCTGTCTGTACACTCGACGTGACTGTAAATGAGGGAAAGCTCAGTTGCCTTTCGAGTTTAAATAAAGGTTTGAAATTAAACATGTCATTCTGCCAGTAAACTCTATCCTTAATCAAAGGCTATGTTGTCTGCCTCTGTGAATAATGTCTGGTTAAATGATTTCATTGATGATTTCTTCAGTCAACAATGGCTTTAGTATTGAAAAACTTAGGCTACGTTCACTGTTTTTGCTGTAAACTATCGGTCTCTCCATGTTGCAACACGTCATTCTACAGAAATCTAGTCTATAGGGTCTTTGCTGTAACTTATAGGTCTCTCCATGTTGCAACATATTCTGCCAGTAAACTCTATCCTTAAAGAGCAGCTCACATTACCATAGACCAGCGTTTCCCAAACTTAGGGTCGCGGAGCCATTTTTATTGGGTCGCCAATAATTTTTTTTTTTTTTTTTATAAAATATATATATATATATATGTATATTATTTTTTTAAATAAAAAAGCTGTAGATGTGTTGATTCAGTTTGGCACCACATACTTATGTGAATCTGGGTTTTCTACTCTAGCATACCTGAAAAACAAATACAGAAACAGACTAAATGCTCAGCATGACCAGGAAAATGTAATTAGAACGTTATTCCACATATATATGGAATATATATGTGGAAAGTCACAGCACTTTGCGAGCGTCTAGCGCAGGGGTGGCCAACCCATGGCTCGCAAGCCGCATGTGGCTCTTTACCTGTCAATGTGTGGCTCTTCCATCCAAAAAAAAAAAGAAAAGAAATAATTTTTTTTTTATTATTATTATTATAATTTCTTTTGTCACTCAAACCTGTGGTAAACCTCATATTTTTATATTAAGAGGTAATTATATAGTTTACACTGTTTATTTTTCTCATATTTCTCATATAAGCTGTGGGGTCATCTGACCCCTTCCGGCGGGAATCAGTGACATTTTCTCCATGGCTGTTCTAGTGTTAAAGAGCAGCTCACATTACCATAGACCAGCGTTTCACAAACTTAGGGTCGCAGAGCCGTTTTTATTGGGTCGCCAATAAAAAATGTATTTCTTTTATTATAAATATATATATATATATATATATATTTTTTTTTTAAATAAAAAAGCTGTAGATGTGTTGATTCAGTTTGGCACCACATACTTATGTGAATCTGGGTTTTCTACTCTAGCATACCTGAAAAACAAATACAGAAACAGACTAAATGCTCAGCATGACCTCAGAATAGCACTTTCAAAAACCAAGCCCAGAATAGATCTGCTGGTTGAAAACTTCAACCAGCCACATACCCCTCATTAGATTTCATTGTGCCATAGATTAAATATTATACCCCTTCTAGCATGATGTCAGGTCAGTAGAATTTTTAAATAAGTCAGTACAAATTTATCAGAATGTTGCTCAATGTTGGGGTTTAAGGTTGAGGGACGGAGGGAGGGGGTAAGAAATGGAGAGTTGAAAAAGGGGTGAGAAATAGAAAGGAGAGTAGAACATGTTTGTTCATTTAAAAGTGTTACAAAATTGTATGTATATGTTATGAGGTGGTGAGCAACTTAACATTACACTCTGATTATTGCTGTGATGTACTTTTATAATTAAATAAATACATTTCATATACATTTGAAATGCATGGTTTGTTGTGTTCTTTATCAGTAGTTTATAAATGTATGTTATGGCAATTCATGATGTATTTTTGTAAGTTTGGGTCCCAGGGAAACACCAAATTTCTCCTTTGGGTCTCGAGCTGAAAAAGTTTGGGAACCCCTACCATAGACGTATGTGGTGATTTCCCAGACAGATGTTGTTTCTCTGAGTAAAGCTCGACACACATTAGACATCAGACAGAGAGGGAGTGGCGTGTCGTACCGTCTCTGTAGAGTGATTCCTCTAGCGGCTTGGGGTGCATTAACGTGAAGGGCAGCTCCACCGACACGTCGCTGGAAAACAGTTCAATCACTGGTACATTCGTCAGGACATTTAAAACACAACGAGGACTCAGCCGTCACCATGGTGATAAGTTGCCTCTCTCTCTCACTCAGCCCCCAGGTGGCCATGTGATGTTTTTAACCCTTTCACTACCACACTACAGAAGGTTAACCATTCACTACCACAGTAGTGTGGTAGTGAAAGGGTTAACCTTATGTAGTGTGGTTGTGAAAGGGTTAACCCTTTGTCGTGTGGCAGTGAAAGGGTTAACCTTCTGTATTGTCACTGTGAAATGGTTAACCCTTTGGTAGTGTGGCAGTGAAAGGGTTAAAGAGGCCCTTCACCCAAAAAAACAACACTGATTTATTTTTCTTATAATCTCACACATTATGTGAGATTATGTGCAAAATAAATCAGCATTGTTATTTTGGTGAAGTGCCCCTTTAATTATACAGCAGTGGGTTGTGAGGAAGCATCTTAAACCTGATGTTATGTTAACAGTTACAATAGTGAAGCATCTGTACCACCTCTAGTCCTGTTCACGTAGGAACTGTTTTCTATCAAAATACACCCGCCATATATATATATTTTTTTCAAATGAAACTGTTCACAACATGGAGTGTGTATTATAAACATGTCACAAACACACAAAGAGTTTGTTTCTACACACTGTAGTTTGTAGTTTATTACACGCTAAACTTTGCGCATTTCCAAGATAATGCAGTATTTTTCCATAGATCGCAAGAAAAAACGCGTTATATGCAATAAGCCCAAACCGCTCTGGTTGATCCCCTGTAACCCCAAATACTCCCAAATCAAAGACATATACCATGTACCTTCACAAAATCGTTTTAACTCAAAACCGTGATCGTGTTTGTCGAGCATGTTTTATGTCCGGTAAAACACAAAACTGTGATCGATAGAAGGTTCGGTAAAATACACATAAGGTATTCCAAAAAGAATAATTCCAAGTGATCGCCTCGCCATCGCGATTACCAGTGTATATGTCTATACACGTTTCGATGGTAAATACGCTTCGGCAACGGAATGTGCCGAAGCGAATGTGAATCTCTGTTCAAGCAGGAGGAGGAGCCCTTACCAAAAGGAAAACGTGTATCCACGCCAATGCAATTCCAGTTCAGACACAGACGATACTGCCACCTGGTGATATTCGATCGGCATTGCAATTCCAACGTATACAAACGAGCCAGGGACGGCTAGAATGATCCGGATGATGATTTAGAACGCTGATTTAGAGTGCTGAATGTGTTAAAGCTGTACTACGCTGTTTTGAAGTAGGGGGATTTGTTTACATTTGCAGAGCCTGTAATTAAAGGTGCTATAGAATCTAGATAACATTCAGCCACTAGATGTCGCACTAGAGCACCAGCTTGTCATTTTATCCAATCAGGTGCATTCCACATTTGGAAATGGGAAGTATGGAGGGGATACATGCATGCAACATGTAAACAACAACATTCATTTTGGAACAAGCAACAATTTTTAAACGATCAATTCATTAATCAATACTTTTTTGGTGGGAGGAAAGCAATACTTTTATTCCACACCTTTCTAAAAGCTCTGTGGATGTATTATTTTTTTAGAAAATTATTACTCTACATAAAAAGTTCTATAGCACCTTAAATTTACCAAACATTGTTACAAAATACGGCTCCTGTAAACGTCAACAGTGAGTCGATAACTCTCCAGGTACAGTAGCTCAGTTTGTTTGTTCAGTTATGAAAGCAGCATAGAATCCTCTCTCTCTCTAATGCTCTCCAGAAAGGGCCCCGCACGCCCCCGGCTGACCCGTACTGACACCGCAGGGTTTGCCGTAGTGCTAATACCGGCAGTAGAGATGGTGATCTCTATAGTGATATTACTGGATATGAAAGCTTACCTCGCCGCAAGATCTCCCAAGAGCCTGCAATCAATAACAAAAATGTACATCCTTTACTTTACATCAGCATTTTTCCACGTGAAATTATTCATAACATTGCAGTATTAACCCTTTCAGCCAGGTGTGTGTTATTTTGGAATGTTTTCTCAGAATTCTGTCTTGGAATTTTACCACTCAATAGCTTTCAATCTAGAGCAATGAGGAGACGGCGGGTGGGGTGTCTCCCAGACGCTGACTCCCGTGAGAAGACGTCCTCTTACTGTTATTCTATATTTCATTGGTCAATAGCCATTCTGACGTCATCATTAGAATGTTAAATTCTCAAAATTCTTATCTCATGTGAGATCGTCCACCTGAAAGGTAGACTGTGAGTTTCATACATACCCACCTCCAGACACACCCAGAATATTCCAATAGACGGGTTTCTTGTTTATATATCGGAGCTCTATGGAGAAACAGTGACACTCCCCTGACCAAATGTATAATGGAGCTCTATGGAGAAACCATGACACTCCCCTGACTAAAAGTATAATGGAGCTCTATGGAGAAACAGTGACACTCCCCTGACTAAATGTATAATGGAGCTCTATGGAGAAAACATGACACTCCTCTGACTAAAAGTATAATGCAGCTCTATGGAGAAACCATGACACTCCCATGACTAAAAGTATAATGGAGCTCTATGGAGAAACCATGGCACTCCCCTGACTAAAAGTATAACAGAGCTCTATGGAGAAACCATGACACTCCCATGACTAAAAGTATAATGGAGCTCTATGGAGAAACCATGGCACTCCCCTGACTAAAAGTATAACAGAGCTCTATGGCGAAACCATGGCACTCCCCTGACTAAAAGTATAATAGAGCTCTATAGAGAAACCATGGCACTCCCCTGACTAAAAGTATAACAGAGCTCTATGGAGAAACCATGGCACTCCCCTGACTAAAAGTATAATAGAGCTCTATGGAGAAACCATGGCACTCCCCTGACTAAAAGTATAATAGAGCTCTATAGAGAAACCATGGCAATCCCCTGACTAAAAGTATAATGGAGCTCTATGGAGAAACCATGGCACTCCCCTGACTAAAAGTATAACAGAGCTCTATGGAGAAACCATGGCACTCCCCTGACTAAAAGTATAATAGAGCTCTATGGAGAAACCATGGCACTCCCCTGACTAAAAGTATAATAGAGCTCTATGGAGAAACCATGGCAATCCCCTGACTCAAAGTATAATGGAGCTCTATGGAAAAACCGTGACACTCCCCTGACTAAAAGTATAATGGATCTCTATGGAGAAACCATGGCACTCCCCTGACTAAAAGTAGAATGGAGCTCTATGGATAAACCATGACACTCCCCTGACTAAAAGTATAATGGAGCTCTATGGAGAAACAGTGACACTCCCCTGACCAAATGTATAATGGAGCTCTATGGATAAACCATGGCAATCCCCTGACTAAAAGTATACTGGAGCTCTATGGAGAAACCATGACACTCCCCTGACTAAAAGTTGTTTCAAACTAATATGGCTGGATGTCATTTTGCTAAATCAGCATGGCTGTGAGTGTCTTTCACCTTTTACATATCTAGCTTAGAGTCTGATGTAGTTAGCATAGTATTTGATCATACATACCCATCTTGAGACACAACCATAATATTTCAATAGGACAACAAGCTAACATGCTGTGTTATGGTGATGTTAGCTAGCATAGTGTTAGTTCATACATACCCGCCTCGTGACACAACCAGTTTCACTTTCACTTTGTATGAAACGATGATGCCCAGGATCTCCTTGTTGGCGCCCTCTCTTAACCTGAAACATTATCACATGATTTACCTTTGATTTACCTTTGATTTCACTGTTTTTAACCACAGTCAACCATTTGACACTTGTCTTATGGTAGCCTGTGGTCATAGTCACTGTGAGATTGTGATTTATAGAAATGCTGCTCCTATGCTCTCAAATGTATTACTGGTGGTAGATATGGTTCATTATGGTTTATCTCAGATGTATTACTGGTGATAGATATGCTACTCACCACTGCATCCTGTATGATAAAGTGGGTTGGTCTTCTCAGTCAGAATTGGTATATGTTTATCTTTAAATGCTCAAATGACTGTCTGATGCTTAACCCTTTGGGTGCCGTTAACGTAGAACTACGTTTCTGTCGCCCGACGGTTGAGTGCCGGAAACGTAGATCTACGTTTTTCTCACGGTATTTCTTTTATTCGCTATTGCCATTCATAATTCAGCGGGGCACCTTGTGCATGCTGTACTGAATGTGTCTGAGCTGGCAGACGGTCTTATACCGCCCTCTAACGCCTTGTAGGGATGGCTTGGACAACTGACCCTGCCCGCCCGTTCATGTGCAATGCCCAATGACGTCGGAGACAGGATCGCTGGGGATAACTGGAATGGCGATCAGATAATTGGATAATTTTTTTTGCATTACATCAGAGACCAGGTAAGGACTCTATATATCCAATCTTGTGTTGATCTGATATTTTTTTCTCCTGTGATTGAAGCTGTCTGTGTGTGTTGTGTGTGGCTGTTTACCGTTGGGTGCAGGAGGGGGGGGGGGGAGCGCCGCGCTCCAGGGCCCATTTCATGTATGCACGAGGAGACACAATAATGATAATCTAGCATTGATTTCAGGAAGATTCGATAATCAGGCGAAAAATGACAACGTGATAAGTGGATTCCACTAAAACGCTATTTTCGCGTCTTTTTCCTGGAATTACTCAGAAGCACCCAAACTATATTCATATTCAAAACGGTATAAAACGGAAATGTACGGATGAAAAAAGTATCTGTTTTTTGCACGTTGACCAGAAGCAACTCACTGACAATCGACGGTGTTATTAGATCCATAGCTATAATATAAAATATAGGTTTAGCTCTACAAACAAGGTGAGCGCTTACATGGGGTTAATGGACGGCAAGGCCAGATGCACTTCCCGGAAGGGGCGTGGCACCCAATGTGTTAAGGTCCCCAGAGCACGGTCTGAACATGGAAAGTCAGCCTTTTGTTTTAATGCCTCAGGTTCTTGGAATGATCTTCAACTCGTAAAAATCAATACCCCACCATCCTATGGACAAACCTCCCTGCTTCAGTTTGTAACTGTTTTTAATTTTGATCTTTCTTAACACATTGAGTGCCACGCCCCTTCCGGGAAGTGACCACTTCCGTGCCGCCCATTAATCCCATGTAAACGTAGTTGTAGTTTGTAGAACTAAACCTATATTTTATAGTATCGCTATGGGTCTAATAACGCCCTCGAGTCTCATTGAGCTACTTCTGGTCAACGTGCAAAAAACAGATTATTTTTTCATCCGTACATTTCCGTTTGATACCGTTTTGAATATGAACATATAGTCCGGCTGCTTCTGAGCAATTCCAGGGAAAATACACGAAAACAGTGTTTATGTGTAATTCAATAAACACGTTGTCATTTTTCGCCTGATTATCGGATCTTCCAGAAATCAACGCTAGATCATCACTATTATCACTTTGATTGCCTAAGGCTAAATTCATTATATACCATAGGTTGCCGGCTCTATTTGTCTATGGAGAAATTCCCCTTCTTTGCAGGGCTATAACTTTTTAAATTCTATTGCTACATTGCCATTATTAGGGCCCATTCAAAGTCCTATATGTATTGTTCATTGTGTAGCAACGTTAAACTTTTTCATTCACATATTCATAGTAAAGTATGGTCTAATCATGTATAAGTATGTTTTCATCTCTTTCTGCAGCTTTCTCCAGAACGTGATCTATAGCCCCAAATGCATTATATTGATGATGAAATACAGTTTGATGGCAATCAGGGCGATATAAAAAATTTCAATTGGACGTACTTCTAGAATGATCTACGTATGATCTGATGATGACCGGATGGGCGGGGGATCATTTATAATTCCGTGGGCAGCGTTATATCATTCATCTAGTGTGGGTCATATGTTCATCATAACAGTTTATATGGAACACGTTCAAAAATAACGCTGAATCTTACCGTAACTTCCCCGCGCCGTTGGACGATCAGCGTGGTGTAGACCGTTTTTGATTATGGGATGTTTATCCTGATGAACCATTTCCAGCTTGTATAATACTATATACGTCCAAATAACGTTGTTTATTGAGTTAGGGCGAGCGATTGATCATCCAGTGTGTTGAGATGGAGTCCGGCTACCGGACGCGAGTGCCCGGAGCTCATATGGATGAGCACTTCCTGTTTGGGGCGCCCCTCCCTCTTGGCTGATCTGCCGATCGGCCACCAGATGGCGCTCTCGAACCGTTAGACAGTTGGTGGGAGCCCACCAGCACATCTCAGGGCTCCGGAAAGAAAATATGATTTCGATCACAGATTTTTTAAATATTGATATCAAAGACGAGTTACGGCGTCCTCGGCACCTTTAGCATGGCTCTGAATGACGTGAAAAAGCGTTTTCCGGCAATCAAAGTGTTAACCTTTGTGGTGCACGCATGCAATGTGGTTTAGACCGGCACGCCCCCCCCCCCCTCCTGCATCCCAACGGCAGAACAGCCAGACACATAAACGCATATAGCTTCAATCGCAGTCAAAATAAATATCAGATCAACGCAAGCTTTCATATATAGTGTCCTTACCTGGGCCCTCATTCATCAATGTGTGCGTAGAACATGTTCTATTTCCACACGTAAGCACGGAATGTAGAACCAGTGTACGCACAGGGAAGTCGGGATTCATCACACGTGCGTACGCAGGCTCTATGCTCCTCCGTGTTGATGAATACCACTTTGTTCTACCGTCAATGCTCGTGCATGATTATCCATATATGGTCATGAAAATGAGGAAACACCTCCCATGGGATGTGAAATAATGGACTGACCCGAGCGGAACTCTGAGAAACTCCACGAAGATTGTTCACTGCTGTCGAACCAAGAAGACACTATCGCGTATTATGGGATAAATAAAAGGCAGACTTGTAAACGGTGATGTCAGATATCAACGGCTCCCTAAGACCATTGCTGCAATTCTGCCTGGACAGCTCAAAATACTAATAAAGACCGTTCGTTGACCACTGTTTGGCGTTGGTTGTGTGTCATTATAACCGTGCTGTAATATGAATGCCTTTATTAGTTGTGTTCGATTGGCTATATGATTTTTAGAGGCATCTATTTTGTTGTCGGCTAATAAAGACCGCGCTGGAATATGACTGCCTTTTCCCGTGTTGTTTGATTAATACCCAGGGATTAAAGTTCTCCTCAATTCTATTCCAAATCGCGATGGATCTCCCGTCAATTTTCTACCTGCTGCATATGATTTCTAGAGGCATACTACAATCTATGTTGATGTCAGTATTGGGTAGCCTATATAAACAATAATACGAGAGCATATACAAGAACAATGAATCTCACTGCATGTATGATGTAGCCTGCCTTTCAATACATGAACTTGAATCCCATCGTATAGTCTGTCCACTATCTGGTGTCATTGCAATGCGTTTTCTATTCTTTCTTATACAGTAAAAAGGGGGAAGAACACTATATTCATATGACTTGTATTCTGCTTACAGCTTCGAAATTCCACTTGTTTCGTTTAACGTAAAGCCTTTTAAATATAATCAAAACGTTCCCGTGTTTCGGCGGTCTGTGCGCAAAATAATAACGAGTTGAGCTTTATGATTTATGATGAATTGAAAATGGGGGACCCTGATGTAAACAAGACGAAAGTCTTTCTCTGGTCTGCATCCCCTTAACAATTGTATGTACTGAGCTGTACTGTACTGTACCCATTCTGCAATCTGTTAATAAACTTTTCAATCAATCAATCAATCAAGCTACGCGGAGCGCAGTCAGTCAGTAGCCTACACCCCGTATATTCCGATAACGCTATATAAACCATGCTGCATTCATTCTGAGAGAAAGATCTATTATTCCAAATGCTATTTATAGGGTTTTGACCATAATTACACTACTGTTGCTATTTTACAATGAACTATAATGAATTACGGTTCATACAGAACATCCAGTGTTATTATGCACAGAAGCTCATTTCCTTGTTGTAATAATATATTCTACCACTGGGCGCCAGGTACGCATGGTCCGAGCTGTGCGTAAATATAAGCACGAAGTCAAGTTCAAGTTGAAATTGATGAATCCCACTCTTTGCTTAGAAATGATCGTACGCACAGGGTAAGCACAAATCTGTGCGTAGAACACGTTGATGAATGAGGGCCCTGGTCTCTGAAGTAATGAAAAAAAAAGAATCCAATAATCTCATCGCCATTCCAGTTATCCACAGCGATCGTGCCTCCGACGTTATTGGGCATATTGCTCTTCAACGGGCGGGCGGGGTCAGTTGTCCAAGCCATCCCTATAAGCGTGTGTTTTGCCGGAGTGTTTAGGCCCCCACGCCGCAGCTCGGTATAGAAAATAAACAAACCCATTTCTAACCGGGTGCATTACTGGCCGAAGGCGTTAGATGGTGGTATAATACCGTCTGCCAGCTTAGACACACTCAGTACAGTTTGCATAAGGTGCCCCGCTGAATTATGAATGGATATAGATAATAAAAGAAATACTGTGTCTACGTTTCCGGCACTCAACGATCGGATGACAGAACCGTAGATCTACGTGAACGGCACTGAAAGTGTTAATGTCTAATTTATCTAAACAGATTCCCCCCCCCTTATCTTTATGTTATGTTTCTTTTTGCCTGTTTTAATACACCTGCAATCTCAACAGCATTGGAAATTAGGGAAACCTCAAAGCTTTTCTCGAGAAAAAAATACAGATTTGAAATGTAATTAAATAGAAACCATGTCAGCAACATGTTCATCTGCACCACAGTTTATCTGCCTTGCGCACGGTATTATTCAACTGCTTCTGGACAGTAATTGAACACACTCACAGTGTGCTGGAGGCCAGGTTAGTGTCCTCGTGTTTGAGTTTTCCATCCAACGCCAGGCCACGTTTCTCCCGGTTGTTGGAGAGGAAAGGTGTGAGGGTGAAGACTTTGCAGAAAGTGGCGCTTGGAGCCACAACATCGCTGAGGATAAAACAGAAAGCAGCAAGAGGTCATCAGACAGTCAAAAACAACACTCAGGATTCTTCAAGATTCAATATATTAATTTGTCATAATGCACAGTTAAACAAACCGTTTACAGACAGTTACACAGTACAATGTTCTTATTTTGCTAGTCCACCCTTCACACAAAATCACTAATTATAGACTAAAATTATAATATTAAGAACATGTTTAATGCCAAAAAAATAAAGAATCCAGAATAATAAATAAAGTAGAAAGATAAGGCACGAGTGACAGAGTACCAGTATTGCACATTATGTGAGATACACATTGTTTTCCTTTTCAGCATGATACTCAGACCCCAGGAAGACTAGCTGACATCACGGCGTTAGCTAATAAACTAAGCTAATAAACTAAGCTAGTAAACTAAGCTAATAAACTAAGATAGTAAACTAAGATAGTAAACTAAGCTAATAAACTAAGCTAATAAATTAAGCTAGTAAACTAAGGTAATAAACTAAGCTAATAAACTAAGATCGTAAACTAAGCTAGTAAACTAAGCTAATAAACTAAGCTAATAAACTAAGCTAGTAAACTAAGCTAGTAAACTAAGCTAATAAACTAAGCTAGTAAACTAAGCTAATAAACTAAGCTAGTAAACTAAGCTGGCCTATTTCACTGTAACTTTACCATGGACACCATGGTAAATACCTCTTGATCCCATTGAAAACAACCAAAGCTGTATTTAAAGTACCTTTAAATAACCTTTATCTGTAAATAACCTTTAAGTATAAATGACCACATTATAACACATTATCCTCCATTTCAGTTGTAGTTTTCCTACAAACAACAGATACACATCATAACCAAGCCGTGTTTCATACTGTAATTTACCAAACAGCAATATCTCATATTAATTATATATTAAAAAAATGGTTCTACTGTTTGTAACGTGTATGTAACTGTATGTTCTCTGGCTCTACTGTTTGTAACATGTATGTAACTGTAGGTTCTCTGGTTCTACTGTTTGTAACGTGTATGTACAGTAACTGTATGTTCTCTGGCTCTACTGTTTGTAACATGTATGTAACTGTATGTTCTCTGGCTCTACTGTTTGTAATATGTATGTAACATAGGTTACATATCACCTGGCCTTGCGTCCCGCTCTGCCTACTGAGATAACCCCTTATCTCCACGCACCTAGCGTGCACGAGAAACAAAAACAAATGCACCCACTTGCACGTGACCACGCCACTCCCATGTGCCCTATATTACACCGGAAGTGGTCACGCCTCACCCTTCCTCATTTAGTTTCCAAACGCGGAAGCAGCTAGATGCACTTCAGAACTGGAGATTGTTATGAAGCAGAAGGTGAAATTACACAATGTTGGGAATTCGCCAGAAGTTCGCCAGCCCCCGGAACCTTCTCGGCATGTCCTGACAGCACGACGGCCCTATCCTGTGTTTTCCTCATCTCATGACAGCGGACCGAGGGACATCGCACGACGGTTAGCAGTCGAGCTAAGTCGCGCACAGGTAGGGCCTGCACTAAGCAGGCATTGGTAATGGCATGTGTGATACTGCTTGTTGTCTCGTTGGTGTGTGTCAGACATAGTCAGACAGGTCTGGGACCGATTCGTTGAGGCCACGGTGGACCTGTTTGCGAGCAGACAGTCCCACCAGTGCCCCTTGTGGTTCTCGGTCAGTCGGAAGGACAACCCCTCTCTGGGGGTGGATGCCTTCTCAATGTATCCGTGGCCGCCCGGGATTCTGTATACATTCCCCCCCATACACCTGATAGCTCAGCTGTTTGGGCGGGTACGTCAGGAGCGCGGGACTTTGATCCTGGTCGCGCCGGGCCGGGGCTCAGCTGTGTGGTTCCTGGCCCTGATTCAGCTCTTGGTGGCCCCGCCGTGGCCTGTTCCGTGGTCACTGCGGGCCCTCTCTCAGGCACGCAGAACTCTGTTCTGCCTCCTGTTGTGGGGCAGCCTCTAGGCTTGGCTGCTGAAAGGGTGAATCTGGTGGGGATGCGTCTTGACTCTTCTGTGGTTAACGCCATCCGGAACGCGTGAGCTCTGTCCACTACCGCGGCTTATGCTGGGAAGTGGCGTATGGTGGCGTATGGCCCCGTTTGGCCTCTTGAACAGGCGCCATTGGATCGTCTGTCTTACGACTGCGTTCCTTTTTTGGACCAGCACCTCCGCTAAATGCGTGGGTGAGCCATGTGCCTGTCTGTTCGGGCCGGTAACGGGGCGACTCTGAGGCCTAATCCGGTCTTCGTGCCAACGAATATCCGGAGCTCTTTTCGCTCCAGGCATATTGTGATTCAGGCGTTTCATCCTCCTCCTCACGCTAGTGGGTTGGAGTCGAGCCTTCACCTGTCGTGTCCTGTCCGTACACTGGGGGTTTACCTTAGTCGCCCGCAGGGTCTCAGGGCTTCCGATCAACTTTTGTTTGTTAGGGTGGCCCTCGCGTGGGTGAGGCGCTGTCCAAGCAGCGCCTGTCACATTGGTTGTGCGAGGGCATTGCCCTTTGCTACACGTTGGCTGGACAGGTTCCCCCTGGGGGCGTCAGGGCGCACTCCATTCGTGGTGTGGCGGCCTCTGCTGCCCTATTAGGGGGGGCCTCGGTGGAGGACATTTGTGCTGCGGCCTCCTGGTCCTCCCCGAGTCCTTTTGTTAGGTTTTACCTCATGGATGTGACTGGGGGTTCTGTGAAACTCCCAGGCAGTCCTGAGGTCCGGGACCTCTCCTGCGTCCCGTCATCAGGTGGGCTAGCGGGAGTGTGTGGGTGTGGACCGCGGGGTGCTGTGTCACACGTGGTCCCGCTTGCGCTGTGCGTTCAGGGGTGCCTGGTTCCACCCCTTTTCGCACTTTGGTGGAGTTGACTGCCTCCCCCCTTCGTTAGGACGGGCGGGTGGACGGGACTCCCCTCCTCCCTGGCTGGGGCTTACGGGCCCTCAGGGGGTGCATTTGTCCGGGCCACGCGTCTGCTCTGCCCTTATCTCAGTAGGCAGAGCGGGACACGAGGCCAGTTGATATGTAACGTATGGTTATTCTATAACCTTAGTTACATGATACTGGCTGAGCGTCCCGCTCTTAGCGCCCTGATGTTTGGATGTTTTCCGCTTATGGAAATCGAACTGGGAAGGGTGAGGCGTGACCACTTCCGGTGTAATATAGGGCACATGGGAGTGGCGTGGTCACGTGCAAGTGGGTGCATTTGTTTTTATTTCTCGTGCACGCTATGTGCGTGGAGATAAGGGGTTATCTCAGTAGGCAGAGCGGGACGCTCAGCCAGTATCATGTAACTAGGGTTATAGAATAACCATACGTTCTCTGGCTCTACTGTTTGTAACGTGTATGTAAGTGTATGTTCTCTGGCTCTACTGTTTATAACATGTATTTAACAGTATGTTCTCTGGCTCTACTGTTTGTAACATGTATGTAACTGTATGTTCTCTGGTTCTATGTTTGTAACGTGTATGTAACAGTATGTTCTCTGGCTCTACTCAATGCTGTATGTAATACCTGTTTTTTTTACACCATAGCTCCCTCATTGTCAGTGAAGGACAGATGATCTGGCTGCCTGTTACACACTTGTTTGACTGAAATAGGATTGTTTTAATGTTACTGTTAACATTAATGTTTTTAATATTGTTCTTGGTGTGATGGCCTGCCATAGTAGAATATAAGAGAAACACTAGCATATTCCTGTCTGTCAATGGGTTGTTTTTGAAAACTTGAACAATAATAATAATAACAATAATAAATGTTATTTGTAGAGCACTTTTGGCCACAGCGTGCGTCACAAAAACAGGATACCGTATATCGATATTTTGTCTCAAAATACTTTTGTCTTGTAAAAGGACCGTTGTCTTGTAAAAGAGGGGTAAATGAAACATACTCTGACTCCTCTGTTGCGACTGGGCACTTGTACTGTGCCGTGTTGAACAGGCAAATGTCTGCATACTGCCGCACTGGAAATACATGAAACAGTCATTATGGTCATTATGGTCAGAGGAAACACATAATGGCAGAATTATGGTCAGAGGAAACATATGATGGCAGCATTATGGTCATTATGGTCAGAGGAAACATATGATGGCAGCAGTATGGTCATTATGGTCAGAGGAAACTTTGCCTTCAAACCAAGGAGCAGAAAACATCTAGTAAGGAGAAGATCTCAGCTACTGATGGACCTTTTATTGGTAAAATAACAACCACTGGGTGACTCATATTGTTATTGTACCAACAAAGTACCAATAAAGCACCAATAAAGTACCAATAGAGCACATGTTTAAGAACACCCATCAGCATATTAAACAACAACAATGAACAATATATTACAACATGCTGACTGACTGATTGATTGACTGATTGATTGATTGGCTGGCTGACTGACTAAGAGACTGACTGATTGACTGACTTCAATATTGAGTTCAATACCTGAAATCTTCATTTTCTTCACAGTCTTGTTGGTGTTGTTTGTGACATGTACGTTGACACTGATTGGTTCTCCATGGTAGTAGATCTGAATAATAGAATAGAAAATAGAAACAACACAACTCAAATATGACAAGTGGTAGACAGTCTGTCCTGGCGGCATGTAGCCTTTTTACAACGCATCCGCGTTTCCGGGTTCCCGTTTTTTGCGCTCTGATTGGCCGCTGACCTACGCTAGTACGCCCCCCTCGCTATGAGCGTAGCAGGAGGACGGACGCTGAAATCGAACAGCTGTTTCCGCGAGTACTTATGGACACGACAATAGTAGTAGTTATAAGACGCTGTTGTTAGCTTACATGCTAACGGCAATGGGATCGACCATAGCATTGCGGCTAGGCTAGCTACCTAGTACCGCTAGTTGAATGGATAAACGTTATTTAACATTGCAGAATGTTATTACTTATTACTATTGTCGTGTCCATAAGTTCCCTGGCAGAATACTTGTGAGGACAAAGGTATACAAAGAGGAGAGAACCATTTTAGATCGGGCATTGTTAGGTTTCGAACCTATCAAGCTAAGCTAAGCTACGTTAGCTACTCACGTTGTATACACAATATGTACAACGTTACAAGCTCAAACACCTTATAACTACTACTATTGTCGGGTCAAAATGGTTCTCTCCTCTTTGTATACCTTTGTCCTCACAAGTATTCTGCCAGGTAACTAATGGACATGACAATAGTAGTAGTTATAAGACGCTGTTGTTAGCTTACATGCTAACGGCAATGGGATCGACCATAGCATTGCGGCTAGGCTAGCTACCTAGTACCGCTACTTGAATGGATAAACGTTATTTAACATTGCAGAATGTTATTACTTATTACTATTGTCGTGTCCATAAGTTCCCTGGCAGAATACTTGTGAGGACAAAGGTATACAAAGAGGAGAGAACCATTTTGCATCGGGCATTGTTAGGTAACAGCTGTTCGATTTCAGCGTCCGTCCTCCTGCTACGCTCATAGCGAGGGGGGCGTACTAGCGTAGGTCAGCGGCCAATCAGAGCGCTAAACGGGAACCCGGAAAGGCGGATGCGTTGTAAAAAGGCTACACGCGTCCTGGCGTGTTCAAACAACCAGGAGAGGTGCCGCTTAAAGACTGGGATCACACCGGACGCTTCTTTGAATGCCCTGTCATCTTTATTTAATAGTTGTCCGCGGTTTGGTGGCGGCAGTAACACGTCTCCTCCTGAAGCACGTTCTTGAGGTGCCGTGTTTTGGGAGCGCTCCAAGTTCAACGTATCGTAAAGCAACACGCCACTATTATGGGAAATGTGCTTTTTCTGTCTTCTCAGACAAGAAGATAGAAACCAATTTCCTCTCTGTGCGTTCAGTAGAAAGCTATCCGGCTCCAAGTTAGCCTAGCTTAGCGGAAATTAATGGAAGCGGATACGGACCAGCGAGCCTAAAAACACCTTTTAAGCTTTTAAGGAATGTTAAGCTAGAGGAAGTTGGTGTCTATTTTCTCCTCTGACTCTGGAGAAGGTGGTAAGCCCATTTCCCATAATATAGGCACGTTCCTTTAAAATGTAGTCGTGTTGCTCCGCATGTCGATGTCATCCTCTTGGCACTAGCATCCACATCTGCATTTCTAGCTTTGATTAGGTGTAAGGAGGAGTAGAATATATTTTAGTGGAGAGAGAGAGAGGAGGACGGGACGGAGACAGAGAGAGACAGAGAGAGAGAGAGAGAGAGAGAGGTGGGGGCAGAGAGAGAGGGGGGACAGAGACAGAGAGAGAGAGAGAGAGAGAGAGAGAGAGAAAGGGAGACAGAGAGAGGGGGGACGGAGACAGAGAGAGACAGAGAGAGAGAGAGAGAGAGAGAGAGAGAGAGAGAGAGAGAGAGAGAGAGAGAGAGAGAGAGAGAGAGAGAGAGAGAGAGAGAGAGAGAGAGAAAGAGAGAGGCGGGGGCAGAGAGAGAGGGGGGACGGAGACAGAAAGAGAGAGAAAGAGGGAGACAGCGAGAGGGGGAGAGAAAGAGAGGGAGAGAGAGAAAGAGAGGGAATTAGATGGAGAAAGAGAGAGGGAGAGAGAGGAGGAAGAGAGAGAGAGAAATAGAGAGAGGGGGGGGTGGAGACAGAGAGAGAGAGGGGGGGTGGAGACAGAGAAAGAGAGAGGGAGAGAGAAAGAGGGAGACAGAGAGAGGGGGAGCGAACGAGAGAGAGAGAGAGGGAGGGAGAGAGAGAGAGAGAGGAGGGAGAGCTCTGATGGATGTTGACATTTCAAACAGATCTGACCTCTGCATGACTGCATGATGAAAGATCATCTTCACTAATTAAACACCAGAGTTAAACATTTCACACAGCCCACTGCTACACTCCCTCAATAATTAAAACGTGTTCCAGACAGATTATAGCATGAAAAAGCCACCACTAGTTAAACAGACACATCAGACTGCTCAAAGAAAAGCTATGAGATAAAAAACTATCTTCTAAATTTGTGTAAGGTGCTGTAAGTGGTATTCTTTTGTTAAAATATGTGTTAAACACCTCTAGATTCTGACAGCCATCACTGATATAGAGTGTCTGGTCAGTAACATGGGTCTCCCAGACCAGTCACTCTGCAGTAAACACAAAATAAATGTTCTGGTATCCCTTCCCACTTTATCCAATCAGGAGAGATATTTGTACTTATTTCAGGAAAGCTTGCCAAGCCAAATTCATAATCATAATCACTGGGGGATCGGAAGCCAGTTATGGAAAGAATTTGATTGGAAGGTCAAAATGAGATTCTTCAGAACTCCATTGACAGCATGTGTCTTCAAGGACTCTACCAACAAATGCTGGAGGGGATGTGGTATGGTTGGGGATCATACACACATATTCTGGGACTGCCCAAAAATACAGAAGTTTTGGAAGGATATAAAAGAAGAAATAGAGAAAATATTGGAAACGGACATCCCCATGACAATCCCCATGACAATAACAATGTTGTTTCTGTTAGAAATACAGAGTGAACGAGTGTTGGACACGGATCAGTACTATATATTACACATCTTATTGATGATTGCAAAAAAATTATTACTATTAACTGGATGAAACCTGAGCCCCCTACGACTGCTCAATGGAAACAGAAAGTTAAACATGTACATATGATGGAACACATGACAGCCCAGCTACAGCAGCCTGAAGATGCCTCTCTTTGAGAAGAGATGGAGGTCAATTACTAGCTATCTTGGGTAGGCTTAGGGACACACTGCTTTGAGACAGGATGGAGGGAAATGTACAAGTGTGTATTATGGGTATGTATATATACAGAGAGGGAAATGTGTATAGGTATATTTGAGTAGGCAGGAATGAGGGACCCAATCAAGGTTAGTTATTTGTAAATATTTACTTTATTTTATTTATTCCCCCCCTCCCTTTTTTCCCCCTTGTCTGTATTGTAATTTGTACTGTACTGTACTGTCATTGTATTGCTGTTGGCAATAAAGTTAAAAAAAAATATCACTGGCAGATTATTTGACTTGTTTCAAGCACTATTTGAAAACGATTTTTCATAAAAAAAATATTTATGAGACCATTTTAGCAGTGTGGAGTTCTCTCTCCTGATTGGATAAAGTGGGAGGTGGAGTCCAGCTCACAGAGATATTATTTTAACATGTAGAACTTGTAGAACATTTAACAACAAAATACCACTTACAGCACCTTTAAATGGTTTAATTGTGGCACGCTGGTGTTGTAGCCAAACGTGTAGCCAAAACAGATCTAGAGTCTAATATAACCAACAACATAGTGGAGGCATTCAGTACAGAGGAGGTTGATCCTGTCCTGACCAGAGCGCCCCCTGTTTGCAGTACAACAATTAACAGTCAATTTGTTAATACTTGCTTGGTTGTGAACCTCCCCCTGCTGAGAGCCAACTGTCTGATTCAAATGAGTTACCAGCTAACTGGAGCAGAGAGAGGAGTTCATTGCTTAGCAACAGGGAAGAACCTTTCTGAGGCGGACGACCAAAATAAAACTCTATTTTCTCAGTCAATGTGAGATAGGCTTAGTGTATGAATGTCATAATACCATAGACTGCTCAGTGTATGAATGTCATAATACCATAGACTGATCAGTGTATGAATGCCATAATACCATAGACTGATCAGTGTATGAATGCCATAATACCATAGACTGCTCAGTGTATGAATGTCATAATATCATAGACTGCTCAGTGTATGAATGTCATAATATCATACACTGATCAGTGTATGAATGTCATAATATCATACACTGATCAGTGTATGAATGTCATAATATCATACACTGATCAGTGTATGTAACTGAGGGGTACAATTCCCTGACTGTATTGATAAGTATGGTATCATTAAACCACTACTGAGTTATGTACATTACTACTGGCCATACAGTACACATGTATATGAGATGAACACCCCCACAATAACACGGCTTAACAAGGAAAGTACTGTTTATAATATTTATTAGAAGAGCACCAAGATTATCTTACATTATTGAGAATTAGAGTTGCGCTTGTAAGGCGAAGAATGTGCATGAATAGGTCAAGAGCGTAAGTCCATGAGTATATTACGAGGGGGATAATTAATACCACCTGTAGCATAAGAATTATATAAGGTACACTCGTAGGTCAGCTGGAGATACTAAGGGGGTTCCCTCCGGTTGTAAGCCAGCAGGGGAGAGGAATGTTCGGATGCAAAAGTCTGGATCAACGAGGAATCAATAAGCTCCAGCTACGGGAGTCGGTACATATACTCCCCTCGATCGGCAGACAAAAGCAGCAGCTATAATCCAAGTATGCGGGACAGCATGGATGAAAGCCAGCCAGCCTCTTCCTAGAGACGGGCTCGAGTGATGCTCCTCACGGGTAAATCCCACACAGCAGTGGGGTAGACGGTTCTCTGCTCCAGCAGCCACGGTACCAAAGCAATAATAATCCAGCCCGAAAAGGCTCTGCATTCACCGGTGTAGATTCTCCTGTGCACGGTACTTCACATTTAACTAGGTCGAACTTGACGTTATTTCACTAAGCTCTGACACTTTTACTATCCTATTCGCACGCGGTTCTAAGTGCTCTATTTAGACGCACGGTTGCTCACTTCACTTGGTCGTTGACTCGTGATGAAGGCTTTACTAGTAAAAAACGAACGATACGTTGAACGAACGTTTTAGGATAAGACAAGACTACTGCTGTATCCACCTGCGCCGTATTTATACGTAAGGTGAATAATCTAGTGCCAACCTCAGTTCTGTCTCGTATTACTGCGCAAACCTGGGCATGTTGAGACATGTCTTAGCGGTGGCTTTGAACTAGACATTGGGGGTATGGCCGTGGCACCTAGGGGGTCGCTGTCCAATAGGAGAACGAATATTATGGTCTGGCCTGTACCAGGTAAAGGGATACTCCATGTACATGTACAAAGAATATACAAGGGATATCAGACGATATACAAATACTATACAATATATCTCAAGTAATAAATATATATATTCGGTTTAATCTGACCCTTTGTAACAGTGTATGAATGCCATAATATCATAGACTGCTCAGTGTATGAATGTCATAATATCATAGACGGCTCAGTGTATGAATGTCATAATATCATAGACGGCTCAGTGTATGAATGTCATAATATCATAGACGGCTCAGTGTATGAATGTCATAATATCATAGACTGCTCAATGTATGTATTCCATAATACCATGTATGACTGCCATAATACCATAGACTGCTCAGTGTATGAATGTCATAATACCATAGATGGCTCAGTGTTACCTCTTTGTCCAGGGAGGCCTCCAGATGTAAGGGTTTGTCTGACATGAGGAACTGCCGGGTGGTCTCTGCCATGGGCTGAGGGCCTGCCTTCTCCGGGGCGTACTGCACCTTACGAATCACCAGACGCACTGAGTTCCTGCATGACGACACATTAAATATATACAAACGTATACGTCCATGTGTAAGGATTCACGCACACATGCATTGCACACACACACACACACACACACACACACACACACACACACACACACAGATGTTTGTTTATGTAAAATATGGGGACATTACATAGACTTACATGCATTCGGTAACTAACACTAACCTTATCCCTAACCATAACCTAACCATAACCATAACCTAAACATAACCTAATCATAACCATAACCATAACCTAACCCTAACCTATTCATAACCCTAACCATAACCCTAACCCTAACCCTAACCATAACCCTAACCATTTGTGTTATGGGGAGACCCACATTTGTCCCCATAATGTTTTTGGTACCCATTGCGTGAGTGTGTAAGCAGGTCAGTGTCCCCTGTAGTATATAAATACAAGTACACACACACACATCAGTTTCTAGTTTTCTTTTTTACAACTGTTAAACAGTTTGTGGTTCCTCTCAAACATCTGAAAAAAATTTGGAGTTAATTTATAGATCACATAAGAGAGAAGCTAAATCTCCCTGAATGTGACCTTTAAAATTATAAGTTACATTTATTTAATATTTGTATGTTTGTTTATATTTTTATAGTCTGTCACAGAAAAGTAAGCCTTGGGCTTCTGCTTAACACATTGTGCGCCATAAACGGCGTAAGTCGTTATTGCCCGCCATGCGTTGAACGCCAACAACAGCGTAAATCGTTTTTGGGATCAATATTTCATTTTTTCGCCATGGCATTCATAATTCATCCAGCCTCCCTCCGGACTGCAGCGGCACCCTGTCTGAGATTGCAACGCCTCAATACCGCCGCCTGGTGGATGGTCGGGCGAGTTACACTCACATCAAACCGGAAGTGGCGGTCGGTGAATCGAGGAAATCCCTCCGGCAGTCATATCTTGTTACGTGGATCCAGACAAACACTCGAGTGCATTTGGATCGCTTTCGAAACGCAATAATCAATATGATTTCGTCGTTTATTGCGCCATACAAACCGGAAGGAGATCGGCATCAAATAATTGGGATCTTTTTCCTCCAGTCTCATCGGCGAACAATAAGAGGAAACTAACGTTATTTTCAGCCCGATTGTCCATTTCCTTGTTTGCAATCAGTCTGATCAATATATCAACCCATACTAAACAAAGCCGTTACTGACGATCAAGGAATTATAAACACCCCCCCCCCCCTTTCCTTCAGGCATGATGAAGCATAATGTATACCGATCATATACATTTGAATTTTTTAATATAGCATGTATAGGAAAGAAACGCCAATCGATAATCTGTCAGGGCCTATAACTAGCGTTTTTGGAATTACAGCAGAAACGCTTAAAAACATACTTATATTCTCGAAGGTATAACACAACAATGTATGAATGAAAAAATATACCGTTCCCACATCCGGAACGATAGATAATCGATGTTGAATGGGCCATAGTAATGTCAATATAGCAATAATATTTAAAAAGTTATAGCCCTGCAAAGAAGGTAAACATCTCCATAGGGTTACAGTGCTGGCAGACTGGGTATAATGATGGGCACAATGCCCGGTGCCCAATGAGTTAATGCAGCTGCCTGTTTATGTTGTTGTTTGTTATTTTCCCCCCTTTTCCTTCAATGTCCTCTTTTTTTTATTATTGTTATGTTTGGAAGAAAATTGGAAAACATTAATACATTCTTTATAAATGAGTGAGCAAAATGAATAAGTGTAACACCAGCACAGCATAATGGTGTTACCTTGTTCAGTAAAAAACTAAATTGTAAAAAAAAATGTCAACCTTCAAAATGTGCCCTCTGTGGTCAGGGTCAGGGTCAGGGTTAGGATCAGGGTCAGGGTCAGGGTCAGGGTCAGGGTTAGGGTCAGGGTTAGGGTTAGGGTCAGGGTCAGGGTTAGGGTTAGGGTTAGGGTCAGGGTCAGGGTTAGGGTTAGGGTTAGGGTCAGGGTCAGGGTTAGGGTTAGGGTCAGGGTCAGGGTCCAAGGCTTTGTACCTTTTGTGTATTTTTTCTTCAACATTCTCTGCACAGAAAGCTTTCACTTCAAAGTCAACGCCGCAGGCCTGAGGAGAAAAACAGCTTTTATTATTATTTCTCATGGGAGGATCTCAGTCAAGCAGAGTAGTAACACAACCTCAACAACAGGGCTGCCAGTAACAATACTATTCCACCATGACAAGGATGAAATGAGGCGAAATCTAATACAATTTGGATATTAATGATAAAAACATTATTACTACATCAAAGCAGGTGTAAAATGCTTACAATTAACAATTTAATTGTGTCGTATTTGCTACCATGGGTGGTACCAATACCTTTTAATCTGTAGAAGGAAAATGTGCTTCTGAACTGTCTTAACCCGCTGTGAATCGTAATATAGATATCTGTTGTTGTCTAGTGTTAGTCCTTGTATCTAGAGCTCAGTCAACTAAAGAATGACAGCATGTTGTCTAGTGTTAGTCCTTGTATCTAGAGCTCAGTCAACTAGAGAATGACA
>NC_140165.1:246866455-246911809 GCF_963971535.1 Notolepis coatsorum
AGGGGATGCAGACCTACTTTCTATAGAACTTCATTGTTAGATGCTTCTATAGAAAGTAGGTAAAACAAATTAAAAGGTTTTCTTTGCCCTATAGAAAAAAAAAGTTTTCTTCGCCCTATTTTTTTATTTATTTTTTTAAACCTACTGTAGAGGGCCTAAACTTAACCAGTTGGAAACCAAGCGTACAGTAATACAATTAGCAATCAATCAATCAATCAATCAACTCAATAGGCCATGCTCACTTAGAACAGCGCAGCACCCAGCTCTCTCTCAGTCTGACTATCCCCCGCGTTGCAGACAGGAGTGTGTGTGTGTGTGTGTGTGCGTGTGTGTGTGTGTGTGTGTGTGTGTGTGTGTGTGTGTGTGTGTGTGTGTGTGTGTGTGTGTGTGTGTGTGTGGGGGGGGGTGTGTGGCGGTGGGTGGAGACTAGAGCCAGCGCTGACAGTCGAAAGGAAAAAGAAATTGAAAAAAGAATAGCAAATTAATCAATCAATCAATCCGCGATTTTTCTTTTGTTACACAATGATTCAAGACCCATCAATTACATCATCCAACATTGTTTAAAGCACTAAGACATTCGCTGTGACAGAATCGCTTGATATTTAGTCGTTATCAACATATCCATTTGTTAAATTATTGTCCGGCATCTTGTGATCCGGCGGAGTGATGTGATGTGATTCGGTTGTGGGCGGGTCCTGGGCCAGCAGCGTGGAATTGTGAAGAATAAACACGTGTAAAATGACTGTTTCAGCCAATCGGAATCGAGAAATTTGCATGCCGTTGTATAACCTGATGTAAACAATACTTTCACAAAGAATCTAAGGACTTCATGTGTGTGTTGGAATCAATGAGGCAGTTCTGATTTCAGGCAGTACCTGTCCAGGGCTTTTCGGTCTACCGTTTTGCTTCTGATGGTGAAAACACATTGGAGTATAAATCTTCTTGAGGCAAGAAAGAGAAGTAGTTCCTGATTCCAAAGCAAGGAGAATTGTCCTTTATTGATCGGAAATGTTGGAGCCAGCAGTTACGTGGTCAATATAACATTAAAACTGAACAAACGTGACTGATTGTTGTGATTGGAACCTTCACAACCCTGTGCTCAGAAGCTCCATGGTGTAATGGTTAGCACTCTGGACTCTGAATCCAGTGATCCCAGTTCAAATCTCGGGGGAACCTTCTCCAGTTCAGGCAATGGAAAAACATCTTCCGTCATGACTCTCAAAGAAACTGAGCGCCAAGCAATTGCTGCATGTAGGTAGCAACAGTTCTTGATGGAACTCCTTTTAATCAAAGAACAAGCTAGGTACAGGGTTTGTACACCTTTTCCAAGGCAAAATGCAAGCACTTTTCAAGCATTTTCAAGGTGCATTTTCAAGGTGCATTTTCAAGATTTTCCAGCATCTTATGCGGCTGTGGTAAATTAAATATTTACTCAAAATTATTATTTCACTTCTTCCATCACATTAAATCAGATGTTATTGTGCTAAACAACCAAAATTATGTAGACTTGGCATCATATATAACCTGGCTGAGCCGATCTGTTATGCAGTAACGTACTGTATATCTGTATGTCATAAATGTCATGATGAATTGAACATGGGGGACCCTGATGTAAACAAGACGAAAGTCTTTCTCTGGTCTGCATCCCCTTAACAATTGTGTGTATTGAGCCGTACTGTATTGTACCCATTCTGCAATCTGTTAATAAAGTTTTCAATCAATCAATCAATTAATCAACTCCACTGCAAGCTACTCCACTGGCTGCTCTGGCTCTCACTACACTGCTGGTTGTTGATGTGGATGTAGCTGTGCTGCTTGATGCATTGCTTGTCTGCTGGAAATAATCCACTAATGCAGGACCTGGATTTAGACGTGCTTTCATCAGAATTTGATGCTTCTTCCCTAAATAAAAAAGAGCAGCATGTTATAAATAAAACAAAGTGTTTTATTAATTTAATCTCACTGGTTGCACTTAACTTTAAGAGTGTTTATTGTTTAATGTTGACATCTAATGCCTATGAATTTTAGAGCCTAATGATGGCCTGGAATGAACTAACTACCTTAACATTATTATCCATGTAATTAACTGTAAAGTTCACGTTAGCTGTTAGATTGCATATTCCATAAATAAACATGCTAAAATTGGCCTGGCTCGTCACGTTTGATTGAAAACATTATTAACAGATTGCAGAATGGGTACAATACACTATGGCTCAATACACACAATTGTTAAATGGTTGCAGACCAGAGAAATACTTTCGTCTTGTTTACATCAGGGTGCCCCATTTTCAATTCATCATAACATTTATGACATACAGGTAGACAGTACGTTACTGCGTTCCAACCTACAACTGCTCCACACCAGTTCCACACCAGTCTCCGTAAATGTTCCGTTATAAAAATAAAATACCATTTCAATACACAACAAGTTTTCGTGTTTTGAAATACATGAAAGGAAATTACCGGTAGCTAACGTTGATTTGCCTAACGTTAAGCTATGCTACATGCTACAACACTGCGGTGAAAAACAGAGTCCGGTAAACATGAGTTTGTAATTCCAATAGTGTATTCTGCCTGTTACTTGACTATTTCGATTATTGAAGTGGTATTTTTATAACAAACATTTACGGAGACAGGTGTGGAGCACTTGTAGTCTCGAACTTAGTTACCTGGCGAGCCAGGCCGATACACGTTAATAACACCCATGGCTCAGTGGCTCACCTTTCAACGTGGCTCGAACGTGCAGACTCCCACATGGTAAAAATCCTTTCTGCATATTTTGCACACGGCTACTCGAGGATGTTCTCCTCTTTTTAACCATGAATTATATTTGATATCTCCGAGCCAGAGCTCATTAAAACGGCAGCCTCCCGGCATTTTGACCACACACACGCGCTGTTCTCAGATGGCACAGGTAAAAACACTACGGGTAGAGCCGAGCCACATTTCATTTTGCGTGAAAGGCGAAAGCAAAAATAGGCTCGCGAGTTGCTCCGACTTATTTTATATCTTTGTCTAAAAACCAAACTATTCAGTCATATAGCGATTTATTATTACGTATAAAGTGCAATTACAATTTCAATAACTTTCCAGCACTTTATACACAATTCAAGCACATTTAAAACCTTGAAAACAGCACATTGAAATACAAGCATTTTCAAGGATTTCCAGCACCCGTACGAACCCTGTAGGTAGAGGTGGGATTTTTGCAGCACAGACGGTACCACCAGGCCATGGGTATATATACAGGTGTACAAGTAAGTATATAGAGGGGTTATATGCAGGTGTGTAGTGAGTATATAGAGGGGTTATATGCAGGTGTATGGTGAGTATATTGAGGGGTTATATGCAGGTGTATGGTGAGTATATAGAGGGGTTATATGCAGGTGTATGGTGAGTATATTGAGGGGTTATATGCAGGTGTATGGTGAGTATATAGAGGGGTTATATGCAGGTGTATGGTGAGTATATAGAGGGGTTATATGCAGGTGTATGGTGAGTATATAGAGGGGTTATATGCAGGTGATTAGTGAGTTTATAGAGGGGTTATATGCAGGTGTATGGTGAGTATATAGAGGGGTTATATGCAGGTGTATGGTGAGTATATAGAGGGGTTATATGCAGGTGTATAGTAGGTATATAGAGGGGTTATATGCAGGTGTATGGTGAGTATATAGAGGGGTTATATGCAGGTGTATGGTGAGTATATAGAGGGGTTATATGCAGGTGTATAGTGAGTATATAGAGGGGTTATATGCAGGTGTATGGTGAGTATATAGAGGGGTTATATGCAGGTGTATGGTGAGTATATAGAGGGGTTATATGCAGGTGTATAGTGAGTATATAGAGGGGTTATATGCAGGTGTATGGTGAGTATATAGAGGGGTTATATGCAGGTGTACGGTGAGTTTATAGAGGGGTTATATGCAGGTGTACGGTGAGTATATAGAGGGGTTATATGCAGGTGCACGGTGAGTATATAGAGGGGTTATATGCAGGTGTACGGTGAGTTTATAGAGGGGTTATATGCAGGTGTACGGTGAGTTTATAGAGGGGTTATATGCAGGTGCACGGTGAGTATATAGAGGGGTTATATGCAGGTGTGTAGTGAGTATATAGAGGGGTTATATGCAGGTGTATGGTGAGTATATTGAGGGGTTATATGCAGGTGTATGGTGAGTATATAGAGGGGTTATATGCAGGTGTATGGTGAGTATATTGAGGGGTTATATGCAGGTGTATGGTGAGTATATTGAGGGGTTATATGCAGGTGTATGGTGAGTATATTGAGGGGTTATATGCAGGTGTATGGTGAGTATATAGAGGGGTTATATGCAGGTGCACGGTGAGTATATAGAGGGGTTATATGCAGGTGTATAGTGAGTATATAGAGGGGTTATATGCAGGTGTATAAGTAGAGTTACAGCAGAGAAGCAGTTCTTACCCACAGGCTCCACCAGATCCACGTGGTCCACAAAGTCTCGCTTTCCCAGATACACAGTGAGCTGAGGACAGGAGAACAGACCTTAGTCGAGCCATTACATTTCATACATTTAGTCATTTAGCTGAACGCGAAGTCAGCAGGAAGGAAGGGTATTACTACTCTGGCAGCTAAGGGTAAGTGATGTTGTTCGTCAAACAGTGTTGAACTTGAGTGCTACAGACTTGAGTGCATAGTAGTAAAGACATATTAGCATAGTAGGTAGTAATATAGGCAAGGTACATTACGTAGTTAGCAAAGTGCATAATAGAAAAAGACAGTACGAAGGTTAGTTTTTTTTTTTTATTGTATATCTTCATTTCAGATATTGATTGATGAATATTCATAGGTAATTTTCCATCAACACAGGTCATTAAACGGAAAATCCACCAACTGATATTCCAATGATCTTGAACAGTTAAAAGAACATGCCAACATTTTGGGAAATTCGCTTATCATCTTCTCCAGAGAGAGACAAGAAGATAGATACCAGTTTTTTCTCTGTGCGTTATCTGGCTGCACATTAGCCCAGCTTAGCACAATGAATGGAAGCGGACATGGCCGGTTAGCCTAGGCATTGTCCAACTAACACCTCTCCCGAAGGCTAACCGGCCATGTCCACTTCCATTCATTGTGCTAATTTCCGGTATAGGCGGTATAGATAACATGCAGCCACTAGATGTCGCACTAGAGCACCAGCGTGTTACTTATCCAATCAGGTGCATTCCATGTGAGGAAATGGGAAGTAAGGAGGGGATACATGCAGCAACATGTGAACAACATTCATTTTGGACCCGCTTGTTAAACATTTTTACAATTATAAATTCATTCATGAATATTTTTTGGGGTGCCCCAGTGGCGAACCTGTGGATGTATTATTTTTTTTAAATTTAATAAAAAAAGATAATAGAATATAATCTTTATTGTCATTGTTGGTACAACAAAATTGAGTTTAGAGCATCACCACTGGCATACAAACATACTGAATATAGCATGTGCAAAATAATAATATCAATAATAATAATATAATATCAATGTCCCAATGTCCTCAATAATAATAATAATAACATCAATGTCCCAAGTGCAATAGTGCTAGTGCAAATAAATAGTACAGTGACAGTCCAGTTGAGTTAATGGATGGAGGGGGGGGGGGGGGGGGGGCGTTGGCTTGCAATGGATGGAATAGAATACCATCTTGTATTGATGGAAGAAAAACAATTACAGAATCAATAGAAACGGATTTCCCTGGTTGATGATGACACAGGAAGCATGGACCCTTTTTCAAATGACTATTATTGACCTGTAGGAGCTATTGGGCTGTTTGACGCGGGTCATTGGGGTCAGGTCTTACCTAATACTAAGACAGATAAAGCTATAGAACACCCTACCTATGGACATTAGGGAGGCTAGATAAAGCTATGGAATACCCTACCTATGTACATTAGGGAGGCTAGATAAAGCTATGGAACACCCTACCTATGGACATCAGGGAGGCTAGATAAAGCTATGGAATACCCTACCTATGTACATTAGGGAGTGTTACGATTAGTCCTACGCTTCTTTGGCATGATGGACAGATGGACCCAGATGGCAGAGTATAGATGAGACCGGAGACAGAGCGTGACGATGAACAGTTTACTAACACACAAGGTACATACACGACACAGGTAACATTTAACAATGACCGCGCACAGCAGGGCAGGACAGACAGGACTATATACACAAGACTAATTGACAAGACACAGAGGGTAATTTACAAACAAGACACAGGTGTGGTAGACAGAAACAATAGAGCACAGAGTACTGGGAAAACAATAACAAACAACCAGACTAAAACATAATTACAAACCACAGACAGGGGAACACAAGACTAACAAAGTGGAGACAACAGATAATAAACACAACAAACACAACTGACAATAAATAACAATAAGTTGGTGTGTGAGCTGATGCCAGATTGGCATCAGCCCACCGGGTGGCAATATAGACTGAGGGTTATTGTTAATGGGAGGTACTTGTGAATACTGTCTGAGTCCTGGTCCCACAGGGCCAGGACCGGAGGAAGTGTTACAGTACCCCGCCCTCGAAGGTCGACTCCCAGGCGACCCAACAGGCCCCCCGGGAACGGGGAGGGTGGGGGGGACGGAAGCCGCATCGGCGAAAAGAAGAGGGGGGAGGATGGGGGTTCGAGGGACGGGGCCTGCGGGAACAGGAACGGGGGGAGGGGGCTGACGAGGAGGGCTGGAGCAGGGAAGGATGGGAGGAAGAGACGACGGCTCCGGAGCGCGACCTGGGGCTGGGGTCTCCACGGTGGCGAGACCCCCCGCCGAACCCCGAACCGGAGGCTCCCTGGCGACAGGACGCGGTGCAGGACCCCCAACCGGGGTCCCTCCGGCAGCGGAATCCGACGTCTTCCTCCAGGTCTGCCATGGTGGTGGCTCGTCTTCTGGAACCTCCCAGGGCGGAGGAGACCTCGACCAGGCCGGCGAGGAAGACCTGCGGTCCTGGAATCCCCCTCCCCTGGGGCTGTGGCGTCGGGATCCGCGCCCCGTCCCCGACGCTCCCCTGCGGACCAGGCGACTTCCCACCCAGGGATCCAGCACCGGGGTGGCTGCGGCGCAAGCACCCGATATCATCGGTGCCGCTGGCCCAGCCACTGCGTCCCATGGTGCCAGACCCATAGCGGTCGCCTGGTCGGCACGCAGGACGGAAGCGCCCAGGATCCCGAGCGTGAAGCTGGCTCCGTCTCTCCTCTCTGCCGGGTCCAAGTTCGGCGCGGTCATTCTGTTACGATTAGTCCTACGCTTCTTTGGCATGATGGACAGATGGACCCAGATGGCAGAGTATAGATGAGACCGGAGACAGAGCGTGACGATGAACAGTTTACTAACACACAAGGTACATACACGACACAGGTAACATTTAACAATGACCGCGCACAGCAGGGCAGGACAGACAGGACTATATACACAAGACTAATTGACAAGACACAGAGGGTAATTTACAAACAAGACACAGGTGTGGTAGACAGAAACAATAGAGCACAGAGTACTGGGAAAACAATAACAAACAACCAGACTAAAACATAATTACAAACCACAGACAGGGGAACACAAGACTAACAAAGTGGAGACAACAGATAATAAACACAACAAACACAACTGACAATAAATAACAATAAGTTGGTGTGTGAGCTGATGCCAGATTGGCATCAGCCCACCGGGTGGCAATGTAGACTGAGGGTTATTGTTAATGGGAGGTACTTGTGAATACTGTCTGAGTCCTGGGCCCTGTTTCATGTACGTGGTTCAACTAAGTCGATCAACATGTCCATTATCCAGCTTCAGTTAACCCGATGTTCAAAGCCGGGATTTTCCTGTTTCACAAAGGAGGATTCAGTCTCGTTAACTCAAGCCAGACTTGAGAGTCAGGCTCAAGTCAGGCTAGATGCGCGCTCCCGTTTTAGGTGGAAAGCCAGCACGTATCGATGGCAGAGACCCTGATTCTCAACGGCATTGATTGATTAATTGATTTAAGACTTTATTGACAGATTGCAATAGGCTCAATCGCCTTGCCGACAAGTTAAATGCGTTATCTATAGGCTAATTCTAAGTCCCTCATTACCTCAATCAATCAGATTATATTTCTTTAAACTTGCCTGCTGGATTGAATAATCAAATGAGATCTTGCTAGCGAAAATAACTAGTTAACTGTTATACAGAATTACGAGACGGCTTTCTTGCCCATTGATTGATGTATAGTCAATGTTTTACTTATCTCCAATGTGGTCCAACGGGTTGTTCTTTTGACTTCCACACGGACGACCCGGGTTCAAGACCGGGGTCCTTCTTTTTGCAATATAGGAATAATTCAATTTGGTGCACGTTGAGAGCTATATAAAGAATGACATCCTCAATGCATGTAGATTTATAATATTTTAACTTAAAACCAGGCTACTTTGGCGTATAATCATTAATATTATATTCAAAAAAATCATATTGGAAACACCGGGATTTGAACCCCGGTCGCAGAATTGGCAGGCATGAGCACTACCGCTGGGCCACTGGGCCAGATGGGATAAATTCATTGTTTATACATTAATGAACGAGAGACCCGTGTTTAGAATATCCTTTGTTTTGAATGAAGTTTATCTCTTTATACTCATTCATTAATGTGACGTCAACGGCTCGTTCAATTTCTCAAATCCGTCAAACAGCGCATCTCATCAGACATCTTAATCCCAGTTACAATTAAAATAACCACATCATGTGTACATCGCACGAGCGAGCGCCACCGTCGCCACGGTATATATAACGTGCATTATTTAGGACAAAGTGAATTTAATATCAGCATTTTGGGTCTATTTTACATTTCAAAAGCCCCCTCTGGAAGAATGGAGCACAAAAACGTAATTCAGAATGGTATAATGCAGATCGTAGACTGTGGGAATAGTTTCAGGAAACGGGCTGTCACTTCTTTGCGGGGGCGTGGCGATAGTTCAGGCTAACTTGAACTTGAACTCTGCTTTCGACCAGGCTCAAACTTTTGGATATGTTGTCATGGTGATTTGGAAAATCCAGGTACATGAAATCGGAAAGTCAGGCTAACCCAGTTATCCAGCTAAAGTTATCCGGCTAACTCGGTTATCCCGGTACATGGAACGGGGCCCAGGTCCCACAGGGCCAGGACCGGAGGAAGTGTTACAGGGAGGCTAGATAAAGCTATGGAATACCCTACCTATGGACATCAGGGAGGCTAGATCACTAAATATTTTCAAAAGTAAGCTCAAAACGTACCTCTTCATCTTAGCCTTTTAATACACTCTGCTGCTTGGACTCATTGCATGCACTGTGATTGTTGTACTGAGAACAATTGTATTGCACTGCACTATTGCACAATTTTACTCTGTCTATTCTATTTGACTCTGTCTATTCTATTTGACTCTGTCTATTCTATTTTACTCTGCCTATTCTATGCAAATGTATGTATATTTTATTGCACTGCTCTTATTCTGTCTATTTGTGTACATACTCATTCTACATGTACGTATGTCTGCACTTTATCACTTTTGCTTTTAAGTGGGGCCTCAGACCTTGGAGGTGGGACCTGTGCAGGAAGCCCTCTTGGGGCTGGACATTTTAACATCTATCACAATCCTTTTTTATAGATTTTAATGACAGAAATGATTTTATTTCTTATTACCTTTCATAGATTAAAATGACAGAAATCTATTTTAAAATGGTCAGGGAGGTTTTAATGTCAATTCTCTGCTCATTTTATGCCTGTCTATAAGTGTGCAGACTTTATGTAAATGTTATGCCTATGTCTATTTTGTGTCTATACATCACTGCTGTGAAACACTTTGGGCTGCAATTCTTGTCAAGGGTTTTGTTTGAAACAATCAATACTATTGTTGCTCCTGTGCCTCCATGTGTACCTGTATATTCTTATACTGACTGTAATAACTTTTTCAATTATTTTGTGGATAAGGTCAGTGGTGTTAGAGCAGGCATCTGCCCCTCATCCCTTTCTGCCAGCCTTCCTACCACTGTCTCTCCTCCTCTCACGCTGCTAGACTCGTTCTCTCCAGTCACCTTAGAGCAGGTTTCTATAGTGCTGCACAAAACGAAACCCTCTTTTAATCCCCTTGATGCTGTTCCCTCATCCCTGATTTTAGAGGTCCTTGACTCAATTGGTCCCACAATTCTGTCAATAATTAACCGCTCTCTGGCATCAGGTTCTGTCCCTAGCCATTTTAAACATGCCATAGTTCAACCTCTTTTAAAAAAGGCTAACCTAGATTCCTCTTCCTACAAACTACCTCTGCTGTCCAAGGTGCTGGAGAAGGTGCATGGTTCTAGAAACCCATAATCTGCATGACGCATTCCAATCAGGCTTTCGGAAATTTCATTCCACCGAAACAGCCCTTCTTAAGGTTACCAATGACATTGTAATGGCTGCAGATGATGGTAAACACACACTATTAGTTTTATTGGACCTCAGCGCAGCCTTTGACACGGTTGATCATGTGGTTATGGTGTGTAGGCTCAATGATGTGTTTGGGATCAGTGGGTCAGCACTGAGATGGTTCTCATCTTACCTAGCTGATAGAAGCTTTTCTGTGTCAATGGGTCAGTTCATGTCGGACTCTACCCCACTGTCCTGTGGGGTTCCGCAGGGTTCTGTGCTAGGGCCAATGCTGTTCTCCCTATATATGTTTCCCCTAAGCCAGATTATTAAACGTTTTAATGGAATATTTTATCAATTTTATGCGGATGACATCCAATTGTATTGTTCTTTTAAGCCCAGTGAGTGTAATAGTTTTTGCATTATTAATGAATGCATCGATGCCATCAAGAGCTGGATGGCTGATAATTTCCTTCAGCTTAATGCAAGTAAGACAGAAGCCCTCATTATTGCTCCCGACCACATCATCCCCATTATAAAAAATTCTATTGGACCTTTAGGTCAGTGTGTCAAACCTTATGTGAGGAACTTAGGTGTAATTTTTGATGACTCTGTCTTTTAACAGCCATGTCAACCAGCTCACACGGTCATGTTTTTATCAGCTCAGAAATATTGCCAAATTAAGATTTGTTGTTTCTAGAGCTGAAATGGAAATGATCATCCATGCTTTTATTTCATCACGCCTGTACTATTGCAATTAAATGTTTACCTGTCTGGATAAATCTGTGCTAAACCGCTTGCAAATCATTCAAAATGCAGTGGCAAGGCTTTTAACTGGGACAAGTAGGCTTGCCCACATCACCCCCATTTTATCCACTCTACATTGGCTCCCCATTAATTATCGTGTCCATTTTAAAATTCTTGTTTTAACTTTTAAAGCCCTCCAAGGTAAATCCCCTGTGTACATTTTTTATTTACTGCGCCCCTACTCCCCCAGTCGTGCACTTAGGTCCTCCCACCAAAATCTCCTGGTTGTCCCACGGACCCGGTTAATAACAAAAGGTGACCGGTCCTTCCAATTTATGGCCCCTACCCTTTGGAACACCCTCCCCCTTTCTATGCGTTCACTTGACTCCCTATCCACTTTTAACACATTCGGGGCCATTGGGATGCGTCTAATAAATCTCTAGAGGACCAGCAAATGTAAACAGACTTGGGGCTGTTTGTAGAGCTAAATCTATACTTTATAGTGTTGCTATCTGTCCATTCTCATTGTCAATTGAGTCCATAAACCGTCCCTTCAAAATGGCTTAAAGAAAAAAAAAATCATCAATACGTTCTCATTTTATAGCGCCGTGAATATAAGCGTTATACGGCATTTGGTCTAGTATATTTCCTGGAAGGCTAGATAAAGGGCTAATAGCTACTAACGTTATATCCAATGGCATTTCCGTTATACATAAGCTACAGTTAAAACTCAAACTGCATATGATCGGCACGATCCTCAAGCATGTATGCATGAAAGGGGGGGGGGGGCGGGAGACGTTGTTTCTTATTATTGATTACCAATAACCGTGTTCGTCTAAGTAGCCACATACGCTGATCGTATCGTATCATAACAAGGCCCGATCGGGCTGTAATTTACGTGAAAAAGATCTTACCATGACCCGGTTGGAGCCCCCAGAGCATTTCCCCGTTATCGATCGCCATCTGGTAGATCGATATGTCCATTGGCTGATGATAAATCCCCTTATTGCATAGTGAAATTCGCGATCCAAAACGTATTCCGTGCAACAGACAATAGCTATCGCTTCAGGTGAGTAGAAAACTACATTAGAGATAAAAAAAAGAAAAAGAAGACAACTTCGGCCACAGGGAACACTGCATTATCACGATAGCGCCCGTAAGAGGATCTGGCCGGTAATGCACTTTCTCGAATTCAAAGAGTAGGGTACATCTGCAGTGCAGCTCGGCGACCTTGAATAGGTTATTAAAATGGAATAAAAGCCAAAACAACTTGCCACGGATATATCCGTCCTTCGGTCCTTTAACCCTTTTCTCGCCAAGAACGTGTTACCACATCATTGCTCGCCATGCGTAATCTGCCAATGACGACGTAAGGCGTCTTTGAGATCAATATTTCAAAAATCTGTGATGGCAATCATATTTCACCCACGGAGACTTGAGACTTGCTGTTGATCTCCTCTCAACTCTCCAACGGTTCAAGACCGCCATCTGGTGGCCGATCGGCGAATCGCCAAAACCGGAAGTGACGCGCCGGAAGTGGTGCTCACCCATATTTCGTCCGGCCACTCGCTATCGCTAGCGAGACTCCAGCTCGACACACTGGATAGCGATCCGTTGCCAATAACTCGATAAACAACATGATTTGGACGTATATAGCATTATACAACCTGGACATGGATCGCATATATCAACATCCCATAATCGCGAACTTTCTGCTCCACGCTGACCACCCAACGGTCAGAGGAAGCTGCGGTAAGTTTCAGCGTGTTTGATTATTATGATCCATATAAACTGCTGTGATCTATGTATCGCCCATACTACATGAATGATTTAACGTCGGCCACGGACTTATAACCCCCCCCCCCTCCGGTCACCAGCAGATGATGAGGCATGACGTGTAGGACCTTGTACAATTGACATTTTTTATCTGACGTCAATCGGTATCAAACTACATTTAATGATGTAATATATGTATTTATAGCTATAACTCGCGTTCTGCAGAATGCTGCAGAAAATGATAAAAACATATTTATACTTTAGACGGTATTTTTGTATGAATATGTGAATGAAAAAGTAGAACGTTGCTACATCCTAAACGATAGATATTTGACGTTGAATGGGCCATAGTAATGTCAATTTAGCAATACAATTTAAAAAGTTATAGCCCTGCAAAGAAGGGGAACATCTCCATAGACTTACAGTACTGGCAGACAGTGGATTAAGATCAGAATAATCCCTGGCAGATAAAGGGTTAAGCATGGATTCGAAACATGTATATATCCGTGGTCGGGCGCCATTGTGTTAAGGAACAGTTGAAAACGTTTTTATTCAGACAGGCTTTTAATTAATTCCTGGTTGTATACTTTGTTTATTTATTTATAATTGTTGTTTTGTTTTTAGGACTGACATTTATGTTGCACTCATATTTAGTTATTTAATTTTCTTATGTTATGCCTATGCTTACGATGTGTCAGAATTGTTTTATGTGTAGTGCGTTCATCTCTATTGCTATGTTTTACTTCTGTGAAGCACTTTGTGATTTTATCTGTGAAAGGTGCTATACAAATAAAGTTTACTTGTATGAAAGGTGCTATATAAATAATGTTTATTATTATTATTATTATTATTATTATTATTATTATTATTATTATTATTATTATTATTATTATTATTATTATTATTATTATTATTATTATTATTATTATTATTATTATTATTATTATTATTATTGTAGTTGTTGTTGTTGTTGTTATTCTTCTTCTTCTTCTTATTGTTATTGTTATCAGGCTCAGAGGGGACTGGCACAAGACATTGCATCATCAAGACAGTAACACAGATCATATCTGCTCACAGTTGTGGAACAGGGAGAAACCACATGGATTTATTATTCGTATTAACTCATTTCCTGCCAACAACGATTTTATACGTGTTTGTCCGCCAATCGTTGAACGCCAACCATGTATATATATACATGATATTTGATCGTTATTTATTTTATTCGCTATTTCCATTCATATCCATCCAGGGAGCCTGGTGTTACCATAGGGAATTAGTCTGAGATCGCAAAAGTCCAATACCGCCACCTGGTGGGCTGCGGCCGGTGTAGCACTTCCTTTGAGACTGATGAAATTCCTCCGGGCGGACTTTTCTAGTAACCTGGACCGATCGCATTGAATAGTTTTCGGGACACCCGATTCATTATGCTGTGGTGGGTTATGTCGTGGGCCAAATGGACATACGATCTACCAGATGGCAATCAAATAATTGGAATATTCTTTTTGGAATCCCACCGGCCACAGGTAAGAGCAATTTAACGTCAATTTCAGCTTGATTGTGCCTTGTTTTCATAGCCATCGCCCTGATCAGCGTATGTTGTTGTACTAACGAATGACGTTATTGACAATCAATTAATCAGAAACGACCCCCCCCCCCTTTCATGCATTCATGATGGAACATAATATACCGATCATATGCATTTGTAGCGTGTATAGGGACGAAATGCCAATGGATTAAATATAATATACGTTTGTTGTTAGATGTGAGCGATTTAGTCCAGAATTGCAATACAGTCAATAATGTAGGTAGGAGGGGAGATGAGAGGAGATGAGAGCAGAGCAGAGTGAAACCTGGGAAGAGTCACACATCGTTCCTCTGCTTCTAGTGAATAAATATTAGAGAGAACAAAGACGAGGGAGTCTTCCTGCGTGGGGTTCTCCGAGGAACGACATCACCCACCTGAGTGCTGAGTAGACCAGTATTTATCCTATTCCATTCTTAAACTCTTCCCTTTTCACCAAAGAGATGTCTAACAGTCTGGCACTATCAAACAAACTGGCATTGTAAAGGGTAAGGAGGAAGATTTGTGGACACCTTTCATAGATCTTATGAGTATATAGATATCTGTGATCAGACAGGAAGTGACCGAGAAGGGATGAAGGGACAGAGACGTCACAGTGTAGCTGTAGGACAGCTGGTGAAGTATTAAATGAGTTTTTGGTTTATATATTTGTATTGTCTTAAGGGGATTTGTATATGTATTTTATTTGTATTCATATGTCTATTTTCTTGATTTTAATATTATTTTATAAATGTATGTATTGACTAGATTTTCTTCTCTCTATTCTCTACCCTTCCTCCTGCTACCTACACCTATCCTCCTCACCGTCTGTCTTCTACCTATCCTCCTCACCGTCTGTCTTCTACCTATCCTCCTCACCATCTGTCTTCTACCTATCCTCCTCACTGTGTATCTTCTACCTATCCTCCTCACCATGTGTCTTCTACCTATCCTCCTCACCATCTGTCTTCTACCTATCCTCCTCACCATCTGTCTTCTACCTATCCTCCTCACCGTGTGTCTTCTACCTATCCTCCTCACCGTGTGTCTTCTACCTATCCTCCTCACCATCTGTCTTCTACCTATCCTCCTCACCATCTGTCTTCTACCTATCCTCCTCACCGTGTGTCTTCTACCTATCCTCCTCACCGTGTGTCTTCTACCTATCCTCCTCACCGTCTGTCTTCTACCTATCCTCCTCACCGTCTGTCTTCTACCTGTCCTCACCGTCTGTCCTCTTCTACAGCCTGTCCCCTCCTTCTGTCCCCTCCTACAACCTGTCCCCTCCTTCTCTCCCCTCCTACAGCCTGTCCTCTTCTATAGCCTGTCCCCTCCTTCTCTCCCCTCCTACAGCCTGTCCTCTTCTACAGCCTGTCCCCTCCTTCTTTCCTCTCCTACAGCCTGTCCTCTTTCAGCTGTCCCCTCCTTCTCTTCCCTCCTACAGCATGTCCTCTTCTAGTCTGTTCCCTCCTTCTCTTCCCTCCTACAGCCTTTCCTCTTCTAGTCTGTCCCCTCCTTCTCTCCCCTCCTACAGCCTGTCCTCTTATAGTCTGTCCCCTCCTTCTCTCCCCTCCTACAGCATGTCCTCTTCTAGTCTGTCCCCTCCTTCTGTCCCCTCCTACAACCTGTCCCCTCCTTCTGTCCCCTCCTACAACCTGTCCCCTCCGACAGCATGTCCTCTTCTACAGCCTGTCCCCTCCTTCTCTCCCCTCCTACAACCTTTCCCCTCCTACAGCCTGTCCCCTCCTTCTCTCCCCTCCTACAGCCTGTCATTTTCTACAGCCTGTCCCCTCCTTCTCTTCCCTCCTACAGCCTGTCCCCTCCTTCTGTCCCCTCCTACAGCCTGTTCCCTCCTGCTAATCATAATTTATATTTTAAAATACCTACAGTAAATCATCTAAACTATAAATTCAAGTACCTCAATTATAGATACTGTTTGACCAGTGGTACCTTGGTTAACATCATGAGTAATCATGTTTTTTTAAGGTTTGATTGATTGATTGATTGAAAACTTTATTAACAGATTGCAGAATGGGTACAGTACAGTACAGCTCAATACATACAATTGTTAAGGGGATGCAGACCAGCGAAAGACTTTCGTCTTGTTTACATCAGGGTCCCCCATTTTCAATTCATCATATATGACATACATGACATACAGATAGACAGTACTGCTACATCTATACATTTATGACATACCAGATTTGCAAATACAGTAGTGTTTGTGATAAGAAAAGAGTCCAGAAAAGAGAGTATATACTTTTGACGTAGAAACTGTACATTGGAGGAGGTTGGGTAGGTGGGGGGGGGGGGGGGGGGGACTGTACATTGGAGGTGGTTGGGTGGGGGGGGGGGTTGGGTAGGAGGGGTGGGTGGGGGACACTGTACACCTGTACAAGCAAAACTGTACATTGGAATATTGACAAGACCATACTTGGTAATTTACTGTACATTGGAGGGGGTTGTGTTAGGACATTTACAGGGGCCAGTTTCGAATTGCAGTCTCCCGTAGGTGTTTTTTGAGAGTGTTTTTGAAAGTGGGTAGTGATTCACATTCCTTTACAGCTTTGGGTAGGGCGTTTCACATTGATGTGGCATAATTGCGAAACGTGTTTAGTCCCTTGTTTGAGCCGAATCTGGGTTTAACATGATTTGTGGAGCTCCCTCTGGTGTTGTGATCGTGGTATTCACTGACCTTTGGGAAGTATTTTGACATGTACATGGGTACCTTGGTCGTATAGTGTATCTTGTAGACCAGGCCCATTGCAAGTTGCTGTACTCTGTCGTCTACTCTAAGCCATCCTAGGTTGTCAAAGTGGGCAGGGGTGAGGTGGGTTCTAGGAGTAAGGTCAAGCAGTAGTCTGACCAGTTTGTTTTGAGATGTTTGTAATTTTGTTTTTAGCGCCTTTGAGGTGCTTTGGTACCATGAGGTGCAAGCATAGTCGTAGTACCCTTGAATGAGTGCTCCTGCCAGAGTCTTCAGGGTATTCTTGTTTACCAGTGAGGAGATCCGGTACAAGAATCGAGTTCGTTGGTTGACTTTTTTTATTACATTGGATGCCATTTTGTCACAGGAAAGATTTGCCTCTAGGATGGAACCCAGGTAGGTAATATCTTCTTTCCTTGTGACAATATTGTCACCCACTGTAACTGAGAAGCCGTCGGTCTTGCTGAGTTTGTTATTTGAACCGAAGAGAATGGACTCTGTTTTGCCCATGTGTAATGATAGTTTGTTATCAGCGAGCCATATGCAGATTTTGCCTAGTTCTGAGCTGAGGTAATCATGAGTATGTAATTACCATAGTGTAATAATAATAATAATAATAATAATAATAATAATAATAATACTAGTAGGCTAGCAGGAGGGGACATGCTGACCTGTCTGAAGTAGGGGACAGAAGTAGGGGACAGAAGTAGGGGACAGAAGTAGGGGACAGCCTGTTGTTTTGATTCTTCCAGTTCTTGAAGAGGTATTCTCAAAGCAAAGTTGTAATAATGTAGTAATATTGTAGCGGACAGGTACCTCTGCTTCATAAAGACCCATTGCGTCAGGCAACCGATTTTCTCTAATAACATTATGATCACAGGTAAATTTATATAAGTATATGATGACTCACCTTTCCATTGGGACTTGCTTTCTTAAATACCCTGGAAAACAAACAGAGGTGTAGATTAGTTCAGTGTGTCCCTGTCTCCCAACATACTCCAACTCCACATCAGGTGTGAGGAAGCAGCTAATCTAGTCCACAGGTGTAGTGGAACAGACAGGTAGTTCATTATTCCACACCGGGCTAATCTAGTCCACAGGTGTAGTGGAACAGACAGGTAGTTCATTATTCCACACCGGGCTAATCTAGTCCACAGGTCTAGTGGAACAGACAGGTAGTTCATTATTCCACACCGGGCTAATCTAGTCCACAGTTCTAGTGGAACAGACAGGTAGTTCATTATTCCACACCGGGCTAATCTAGTCCACAGGACTAGTGGAACAGACAGGTAGTTCATTATTCCACACCAGGCTTGGCTGTGAAGAAGTGGCTACTCTAGGTCACAGGTGTGATATTCTGTTAATTCATCAAACAGACATATTGTTATTACCTGCATTGCTTTTACCCTTTTCTTACTCTCTGCATTGCTTTTATTCTCTCTAATTTACGCTCATGTTATGCCTATGTCTATTTTATGTATATATTGTGCTGCAATATATAGGCAAAGGAAAGACTACTTCTCTAAAAATCATTACAGAAAACGCTGGAAACTCCAGAATCCTTTTTTCCACTATTAATCTACTACTCAACACTGCCCCTACACCTCCTCAGTCATCAACGGTTAAGTGTGAAGAACTTGCACTATTCTTTAACAACAAAATAACCTTGATCAATAACCATGATCAGGGCCAGCATTACTCATGATGGAAATAAAGCTGATTACAGCAAACCGCGCAATGTAACCATGAGAAGATTCACATGCATCACATTAGATGTACTCTGCAAAACTGTCTCAGAATGTAACTCCTCCACCTCAGACATTGACCCTATACCTACAGCTTTCTTCAAACGGGTGTTTAATAGTGTGTCAAGCCCTGTGCTAGATATCATAAACACTTCCCTTAGAACTGGTATTTCCCCAGATGCCTTTAAAACAGCAGTTGTAAAGCCATTACTAAAAAAACCTAACTTGGATAGTAATGTAATGGCAAATTATCGTCCAATATCCAACCTACCATTCATTAGTAAAGTACTTGAAAAGATAGTTTCAGTTCAAATGAATTCCTTTCTTGAAGAAAACAACATCTTAGAAGAATTTCAGTCGGGATTCAGAAAATATCATAGCACTGAAACTGCCCTCACCAAAATAATCAGTGACCTCAGGCTAAACTCTGACGAGAATAAGATCTCCATCCTTATCCTGCTAGATCTCAGTGCAGCATTTGATACAATCGATCACAATTTTCTAATCGATCGTCTTGAAAATCTTGTCGGTTTCTCAGAACATGTGCTAAGATGGTTTAAAACATACATTAGACGGAGGAAATTCTATGTTAAACTAGGAGGCCACATGTCTGAGATATATGACTATGGAGTTGCACAAGGGAGTTGCTTAGGTCCTTTACTGTTCTCCCTTTACATGTTACCGCTGGGTGATATCATCAGAGAACATAATGTAGGTTTCCATAGCTACTGTATGCGGATGATACACAACTGTACATATCTGCTGAACCAAATGATACAGCGATTAACTCCATTACAGACTGCTTACTGGCAATAAATAAATGGATGAAGTAAGAACTTCCTGAAACTAAACGAGAACAAAACTGAAATTCTAATTATCAGCCCCAAAATAAAAAAAGAAACGTTAATAAAGAACCTGGGAGGACTAACCCCTTGGATAAAATCTGAGGTCACTAGTCTAGTGACGAAAACATCGTTCTTCCATCTCAGAAATATTTATATATCAAATATTGTTTATATTTATTTATTTATTAATCAAAACGATGCTGAGAAGCTAATTCATGCATTCATATCTAGCCGGTTAGACTACTGTAATGCACTTTTCACAGGTCTCCCTAAGAAAACCACAGAGAGGCTTCAGCTAATCCAAAACTCTGGAGCCCGACTGCTAACTAGAACCAAAAGGAGAGAGCACATTAGTCCAGTCTTAGCTGCTTTACACTGGCTTCCTGTAACATTTAGAATTGACTTTAAGGTCCTTCTCCTTACATACAAAGCTCTAAATGGACAGGGACCTAGCTACATCGCCAACACTCTAATAAATTACAGGCCAGCAAGAACACTGCGATCATCAGCTACTGGACTACTAGAGACTCCCAGAAACAGTCAAAAGAGGATCGGTAATGCAGCCTTTATCAACTATGCCCAAAAACTGTGGAACAAACTACCCCAAAACATCAGGGAAGCCAACTCACTAGACATCTTCAAAAGACAGCTTGAAACCTCTCTTTGCTCAAGCATTTCAATGAAACATCAGGGATATCCTGACAAATTGTACTTTACCTGCACTATTCTTACCCTACCTACTTTCATACACTTCCAATCAAATTCATATGTCGGTTCTATGCAAATTATATCTCACTACCGTCATTTTAAGAGCACTGCTCTGTTGTAATTCAAAACTGAACTTTGTGCACTGCTCTGTTGTTAAGTTGATGTTAGAGCGATGCTCTGTTGTTGTGAGCGACGCACTGCTCCGTTGTTCTATAAGGTAATTTAGAACTGTACTTTGTAAAGAAACTCAAAGTGTTAAGAGCGATGGACTGCTCTGTTGTATGTTAGAGCGATGGACTGCTCTGTTGTATGTTAGAGCGACGGACTGCTCTGTTGTATGTTAGAGCGATGCTCTGTTGTATGTTAGTGTGACGGATCATACTGGTCTGCGTTGTGTTTGATGTTAAATGAGAATGTCCCGAGGGGGAGTCGAACAGGGGGCTCCCGCGTCCGACGACACAGGCCGCTGCACTAAGAAGTGAATTCACTCCTAACTACCGTACCTATGCGTCTGTTAACCCTGTTATGAGGAAGTGAGTTTAACTTACCAGCCCGCACTGCCACAGTCACTCGTCAACACATCTGTTTCCGTGACTGTGGACATACCCACGGGCTTCCCCGTTACATTAGAACTTTGTAAAGAAACTCAAAGTACTAAGAGCGATACACTGCTCTGTTGTTATATATTTTTTATTGAACAATCTTATCACACTTTTTTATCTATTTTATAATTTTTTGCCTATTTTAAACTGAATCAAACCGCACTTTTTTACTCTATATAATCTATTCTATTTTATTATTTGTATTACTGAAGAACTGTGATTTGCCTTACCTTGCTACCTCTCTATCTATTTGTATTTAATTTAGGGCTGTCAGTTTATCGCGTTAATTAGATTAATTAATTGCACAGCAAATGATCGCGTTATAAAAATTAACTCAAAATTAATTAAATTATTATTATTATTTTTTTATAATTTTTTTGTTATCTCATTCATTCCATAAGAACGTAGAATACACATTTACAGACCTTTTTTTTTAATATGGTCCATTTGCATGTTCTTGGTATCTGATTCTAGGGACATCTATGGATCTCAGGGAAAGTATTCCTAGTGTCAGAAATACTGTGTCTGTTACTATGCTTGAGTAAATTGTAATGAACCAAATGAGAATATAAATAATTATTTTTTTAATCTTTGACTGTGAATAACACCATGCAAAAATGTACCAGACATGAAAAATCTAAGCAAATTAATAAATGGAAGATGATTAAACAGGTTTTGTAGATACAGTACTGAATTCTGCCATCCGGACAGATGCAATTTGAAATATGATTATAGAATATAGAATATCAGGCATAAAATGGTTATGCGATTAAAATGCGATTAATTAGATTAATTAATTACAAATCCTTTTTTACTGTTGTGAAGCACTTTGAACTGCAACCTCTGTATGAAAAGTGCTATACAAATAAAGTTATTATTATTATTATTATTATTATTATTATTATTATTATTATTATTATTATTATTATAGACATATTAGCATAGCAGGTAGTAGTATAGGCATAGTAGCATAGTACATAGTAGGTAGTAGTAGACATATTACATAGTAGGTAGTACTTTAGACATAGTAGCATAGTACATAGTAAGTAGTAGTATAGACATAGTACATAGTACTGTAGGTACAGTAGTACTATAGACATAGTAGCATAGTACATAGTAGTAAAAGACGGAAGGTTAGTTGTTTTTGTTGTTGTTATTTATTCGTTTATTTATTTATTTATTTATTTATTTCAGATATAGTTTATGGAAGAAGTGTATTTTTAATAGGCTGTTTTCACCAGTTTTTTATGTCCTTGTTTACCTTCAAAATAATTTCCCCACCATGCTGTGTTGTGTGCTGTTGCACACACACGCACACGCACACACACACACACACACACACACACACACACACACACACACACACACACACACACACACACACACACACACACACACACACACACTATTACCTCTGCATCTCTAGATTTATTGAGAAAGGTCCTTGTGACTGAAATTACTTCTCAACAAATCAGCGCTTGGTGCTTATTGTGTGACACAGGGATTGGATTTGGATGTTCAGGTGGATTTATTCCCTGCACCACAGAAGTGTGTGTGTGTGTGTGTGTGTGTGTGTGTGTGTGTGTGTGTGTGTGTGTGTGTGTGTGTGTGTGTGTGTTTGTGTGTGTGTGTGTGTATACGTGTGTGTGTGTGTATACGTGTGTGCGTGTATACGTGTTTGTGTATACGCGCGCGCGTGTGTGTGTGTGTGCGCGCGCACGTGCGTGTGTGTGTGTGTTGCCTTCGGTTCAACAACACAATTTCCCCCTAGAGATCATAACAGTTCTCTCGTATCTTATCTTCTCCCTGACAGAGGAGGATAAAACATGGGCTGTTAAAAACTAAAGACTTGAGGAAGAACTAAGCTAAGAACTGAAGATTCTTCTGTTACGAATGAAGCCATATCCTCTTGCTGGGGGCAGATCAACCGTCCACACCCAGCCATGGAGCGAGACCGCTGTATAGAGGCACAGAATGTCCAGAGTTCCCAATTTGGTGGAGACAGCCGTTGCTCTGTGCAAAACAGTTTCTTCAGTCCATTTACAGTACCATTCCTTTTAAGATATTAACCAAAATATGACATAACATACAGTAGACCAATACACACAATATATCCTCTTGGATCTACTAACAACCAAATGGGATTTCCTTCCTCCCTTTTGAACAAAGTTAACCTGTTTTGCGGGCATCACCTTCCCTCCTGGCATTCATCTTCCTGCCGCTGCCTCTCACTCACTCCTCCTCTGGTCCTGCTTAATGGCGTCAGATGCAATTACCCCCCCCCCCCCCCCCACCCCATCTTTCTCCTAGTCTTAATGCCGTCATAAATTAGTCGTCATATCTCCCTGAGCTCCATTAGGCCTTGTAGCAGACCACCCTCGTACTTCCTCCTTCAATCAGACTTCCTCAATTAACGTGGTTAGAGCAGCATCGAGCCAAGGTTCCCAGCAGGAGGGTCCCATGGCGATTCTGGATGCTAGCGCTCCTGGGTTACGTCGTGTTTGCCAGGAGGTGCCAGGAGGTGCCAGGAGGTGCCCGTGTGCATTTTCACCTCCAGATAACCAGTATGACCGTATGCATGATGGGTAAGACAGAATACTGCAAGGGATACAGAGGAAACAGAACTCACACAGACTACAAAACACAACAGTAAACAGGATCACTGTTTGCATGCCTCAATATCCGCATACCCCAGCTAATAGCACCATATCCTAGCTTATATCAGCATACTCCAGCTAATATCAGCATACTCCAGCTAATAGCACCATATCCTATCGTATATCAGCATACTCCAGCTAATATCAGCATACTCCAGCTACTAGCACCATATAGCTAATATCAGCATACTCCAGCTAATAGCACCATATCCTATCTTATATCAGCATACTCCAGCTAATATCAGCATACTCCAGCTACTAGCATCATATAGCTAATATCAGAATACTCCAGCTACTAGCATCATATCCTAGCTAATATAATAATAATAACTTTATTTGTATAGCACTTTTCATACAGAAATTGTAGTTCAAAGTGCTTCACAACAGTAAAAAATACAGGCATAAGCGAGCATAATTTTTTTTTATAAAAAAACATAGAGAGGTAGCAAGGTAAGGTAAATTGCAGTTTTTCAGTCATACAAATAATAAAATAGAATAGATTAGATAGAGTAAAAAAGTGCGGTTTGATTCAGTTTAAAATAGGCTAAAAATAATAAAATAGAACGGACAGTAAAAGGTGTGATAAAATTGTTCAATGAAAAATATATAACAACAGAGCAGTGTATCGCTCTTAATACTTTGAGTTTCTTTACAAAGTTCTAACATACAACAGAGCATCACTCTAACATACAACAGAGCAGTGCATCGCTCTTAACACTTTGAGTTTCTTTACAAAGTACAGTTCTAAATTACCTTATAGAACAACAGAGCAGTGCATCGCTCACAACAACAGAGCATCGCTCTAACATACAACAGAGCAGTGCATCTGTTATGGTTTGTAACCGACCTCAAACGCAACGGCACAGAGAGGAAGTTCAGAGTTAGCCAAAAGCTAGGGCGTATTTATTTTCAGAGTCACAAGATGGATGAAGTACAGCAATCGAACAAACGGGGGATCTGGCATGTGACGATGTAGCGGCTCTGCAGATACTCCCAGTAGGTAGTGGTGAGGAATAGGCAAGTGACGTTGAAGCGACTCTGCAGATACTCCCAGCTTTCACTCCCGGTGGAAACGGAGAGAGAGAGAAATCAGAGTTAGCCCAACGAACACACAGAGGCAGAGAGGTGACTGGTCCAGTATTAATCCAAGTGACTTGATCTTCGGTGTACCACACACAAGTTAGCTGAGTCCAGAGAAAAACAATACGGTAATCCTCAGTGTAAAACTAACACAAAAATTAGGGGAGTCCAGTACAAACAAAAACGGGATCTCTTCGGTGTTCACCAAACACACAAAAAACTGATAATCCAAAAAGACTGTTTCCAAAAACTCACCAGAGCGCAACGCGAAAAGCGGGCAGATAACGAGGCGCAGCTCCGAACGGGGAACCAGGTTCTCCACAGCGGTTCTCCACAAAAGGTCCTGGAGAGCAAAAGACAGGAACAGCGACGGGGAAGGCAGGTATATGCAGGTGTATTTCAGAACGACCCAACATCGATAGTAAGGAGGTCTGTGTATATAAAGCCTTCAGGGGCGCTAATTACAAGCTGTGACAGCTGCGGGATGAGATTGATACTTGCTCCAAAAGCGTGTGGCGGGGAAAGCACCAATCAACACGGCACCTTAAAGGAACGGAGCGCGTGGCGGGGAATGCATAAATCAACATAGTACCTTAAAGGAACGGAGCGTGTGAATGAATGAATGAATGACTTTATTTGACAATATAAAAAATAAACATGTGACAGAAGAGCACAGTCGGGATATACTGCCAAGGATGAAACACAAAAAAGCTCAGAGCTTATTTCCATTGTGGTCCTTGTAGGGGGGTGGGGGAATGTGATGCTTAAAACATGCATCATACAAAACGTGACATCACAACACATCACATATACCATTTAACATTTATATACATACAGACTCATACAACATGCAAGGGTGCCTTAAGCTAAGTGTCTAGGTATAGTCCCTTTTGAGCCATGTCTTCAGGCTGGACTTGAATCTAACGGCACTGTCTATGGTTTTCAGTTCACTGGGCAGACTATTCCAATAGACAGCTGCTGAATATAAAAATGACTCCTTCCCCATACAGCTCCTGAATCTGACTGGCACAAAGTCAGTTGAGCTGCGCCTTGTTTGGTAAGCATGGGTGTCTCTGATACGGTTGAAGTAGTTGTTAAAGTACACTGGCACTACCCCATGCACTATTCTGTGAACTAGGCACATCCCTATCTGGTTTACTCTGTCTTCCACCTTAAGCCATCTCATGACATCAAAGTGAGATGGGTCAAGGTGGGTTCGAGCAGGTAGCCTTAGTATTACCCTGATTAGCTTGTTTTGTGATGTCTGTAGTTTTATTTTCTGACTTTTGGGGGCACTGTTGTACCAGGAGCCACACGCATAGTCATAGTGACACTGTATGAGAGCTCCAGCAAGAATCTTCATCGCTGACTGATCTAAAAAATTTGAGATTCTGGCTAGGTATCTAGTCCTGTTATTTATCTTTGTAAGTGCTTGGTGAGCCATGCTTTCCCCTGATAAGCTGTTTTCCAGGACGCAACCGAGATATTTCACAGATGTTTTGTCTGTGAGAACAAAATCTCCTATTCTAATGTTAAAACCTGGCGATTTTCTGAGCCTGACCTTTGACCCGAATAAAATTGACTCTGTCTTCCCCACGTGGAGGGACAGCTTGTTGTGGCCTAGCCAGTCGCTAACCTTCTCTAGTTCTGCACTCAATGTCTGCTCAACCACTTTTTTGTCTTTGTGAGACACTAGTAGGGCAGAGTCATCTGCGTATAAAAAAAGGTCACATGAGCAAGCTGCTTTCAGGTCATTTATATACAGTAGAAAGAGGAGCGGACCCAAAACACTCCCTTGTGGGACCCCGCACTCTACTGTCCGAGGACTGGAGAGTACTCCGTTTATATCTACCACCTGTTGTCTCCCTGTTAGGTAGGAACCAATCAATTTCTGAGCTGCCTCATTAAAGCCTAGGGCCCTAAGCTTCATTAACAAGATGTTGTGATCCACTGAATCAAATGCCTTCTGGAGGTCTAACATTACCATTCCACAGAACTTTCCCTCGTCTACCTCTTTCCTGATGTAATCTGTGAGGAACAGCAGGCAGGTGTCTGTGGAGTGGGACCTCCTGAAACCAGATTGGTATTTGTACAAGATGTTATTAGTGGAGAAATACCCGTCTATTTGCTCATATACTAGCCTCTCAATGGTTTTTGATAGAACGCCCAGGATGGAAATGGGTCTGTAGTTACCCGGTTCCAATTTGTTTCCCTTTTTGTGGAGAGGAATAACTCTTGCCGATTTCATTTCGCTTGGAAATGTTCCTGTGTCAATGGCTAGGTTGGTAATGTGAGCTACATATGGGGCAATGATTTCTGCAGCATCCTGCAAGAATTTACCAGGGATGTTGTCTAATCCAGTAGCCCTTGTGGCGGGGAGCGGACCAAACCTCACAGTACCCCCCCCTCCACGGGAGCCACCCGGCGACCAGCCCGACCCGGCTCGCCCGGATGGGCACGATGGAAGTCGGCGATCAGGCCGGGATCCACGATGAGCTGGCGGGAGGCCCAGCTCCGTTCTTCCGGACCGTACCCCTCCCAGTCCACCAGGTACTGGAACCCGCGACCCCGCCGTCGAACGCCCATCAACCGGCGGACCTGCCACTGGGGGTGACCGTCCACCATCTCGGGAGGAGGTGGTTCCGGAGCAGGAGGCATCAGGGGACTGAGAGAGACAGGCTTAACCCGGGACACATGGAAAACGGGGTGAATGTGCATGGACGCAGGAAGTTTAAGACTCACCGCCGCCGGACTGAGTACCTTCAGAACCTCAAAAGGACCGACGAACCGGGGGTTAAGCTTCTTGGCCGAGGACCGAAGTGGAAGGTCCCTTGCGGAAAGCCACACCCTCTGCCCAGGGTGGTACGTCGGCACAGGAACCCGGCGCCGGTCAGCCCCACGACTGGCGCGCTCCGATGACTGGAGCAGCGCGGTCCTGGTGATCTCCCAGACCCGACGGCACCGGTCGAGGTGGTCCTGTACGGAGGGAACTGCCACCTCCGACTCCTGTGCAGGGAAAAGAGGGGGTTGGTAGCCCAGGGATACCTCAAAGGGTGAGAGGCCGGTGGCGGAACTGACCATGGAGTTGATGGAGTACTCGACCCAGGGAAGGAAACGGCTCCAAGAAGCTGGTCTCTCGGCAGCCACACACCGAAGAGCAGACTCCACACTCTGGTTCATCCTCTCCGTTTGTCCGTTAGTCTGGGGATGATAACCAGAGGAAAGACTGACCGTTGCCCCCAATCCCTTGCAAAAAGCCCGCCATACCTGGGAAGTGAACTGGGGCCCCCGGTCCGAGACGACGTCCTGGGGAAAACCATGGAGGCGAAACACGTGGCGTGTCAGGAGGTCCGCCGTCTCGGCCGCCGAGGGAAGCTTGGGAAGGGCCACGAGGTGAACCCCCTTGCTGAACCGATCCACCACGGTCAGTAGGCACGTGTTCCCCTGGGAAGAAGGAAGACCCGTGACGAAGTCCAGCGCCACATGTGACCAAGGACGGCTCGGAATGGGAAGCGGCTGCAATAGCCCGGAGGGTGCCTGGTGGGAGGCCTTGCTGCGGGCGCAGACTGCGCAGGCCAGTACGAACTCCTTGACGTCGTTCCTCATGGTGGGCCACCAGAATCGACGAGCCAGGAAGGAGAACGTGCGATGAACGCCCGGGTGGCAGGCGAACCGGCTGGTATGGCCCCACTGGAGGACCCGGGACCGGACCGAGTCGGGGACGAAGAGACGATGAACCGGTACATTGCCTGGAGCGCGATGGAAGCGTAGGGCACGCCTTACCACCCCCTCGATGCCCAAGGTGACTACTCCTACCACCCTGGCCTCTGGGAGGATGGGAGTCGGGTCCTCAGTGGTTGGAGCCCCCTTGGAGTGTAACCGGGACAGGGAGTCGGCCTTCGTGTTGCGGGAACCAGGGCGAAACGTCAGCGAGAAGTCGAACCGACTGAGGAAGCTGGCCCATCTTGCCTGCCGGCCATTGAGGCGCTTGGAAGCACGGATGTACGTCAGGTTCTTGTGGTCCGTCCAAATGGTAAATGGCTCCTCGGTCCCCTCTAGCCAATGACGCCACTCCTCCAAGGCAGCCACAACCGCCAGCAGCTCCCGATTGCCGATGTCATAGTTCCTCTCGGCAGGGAGGAAACGACGTGAGTAGAAGGCGCACGGATGTACCTTCTGGTCTGTTGCCGACCGCTGGGATAAGATAGCTCCCAGTCCAGTATCCGAGGCGTCCACCTCTACGATGAACTGTCTCTTGGGGTCTGGACGGAGCAAGATCGGGGCGGAAGTGAACCTCTTCTTGAGGAAGCGGAACGCAGCACACGCCGCTGGGGACCAGTCGAACGGCAGGGCGGGAGAGGTCAGCCTGGTAAGCGGTTCCGCCACTTGACTGTAGTTCCGGATGAATCTTCGGTAGAAGTTGGCGAACCCGAGGAAGCTCTGTAACTCCTTCCGAGAGGTGGGTTCCGGCCACTCCTCCACGGCCCGGATCTTGCGAGGATCAGCTCGGGTCAAGCCTCTCTCCACGATGAAGCCCAGGTAATCGACGGAGTCAGAGTGGAATCGGCACTTCTCCGCCTTGACGAAGAGCCGATTGTGGAGGAGGCGCTCCAGCACACGGCGGACATGCTGGATGTGTTCCTCAAGGGTCTTGGAGAAGATGAGGATGTCGTCTAGGTATACTACCATAAACTCCTCCAGCATGTCACGAAGGACGTCGTTCATGAGCGCCTGGAATACCGCCGGAGCGTTGGTGAGGCCGAACGGCATAACCAGGTACTCGTAGTGGCCCCTGGGAGTCTTGAAGGCGGTCTTCCACTCATCGCCCTCTCGGATACGGACTAGATGGTAGGCACTCCGGAGGTCCAGCTTGGTAAAGACGGTAGCCTGGGTGAGAGGCTCGAAGGTGGAGTTCATGAGTGGAAGAGGGTACTTGTTCTTAATGGTGATCTCGTTGAGCTGGCGATAGTCGATGCAGGGTCGAAGGTCTCCGTCCTTCTTCCCAACAAAGAAGAAGCCGGCCGCCACAGGAGAGGAGGAAGGCCGAATGAGTCCTGCTTCCAAGGACTCAGAGATGTATTGATCCATCGCTGCCTTCTCAGGGACGGTCAGACTGTAGAGGCAGCTGCCGGGAAGGGGAGCCCCTGAGCGGAGGTCGATGGCACAGTCGTAAGGCCGGTGAGGCGGAAGGGCCTGAGCCCTGGACTTACTGAAAACCTCCATGAGGTTGTGGTACTCGGGGGGTATGGTCGAGAGGTCCGGAGGCGACTCACAAACAGATCTCCGGGGCGAGGGACAGGACGCCGCCTGAAGACACTGGGCATGACAGGAGGAGCTCCACCCCCTGATGGTACCGGAGGACCAGGCGATGTGGGGCTTGTGCAGCGCGAGCCAGGGCCGGCCCAGGACTACTGGGACAAGAGGGGATCTGGTGATAAAAAACTGGAGTCTCTCAACGTGGTTACCAGCAATGGTGAGCAGGACAGGGCAGGTGCGTTGAGTGATGTCAGCCAGGCGGTGTTGGTCCAATGCGAATACCTCCAATGGCCTCACTAGGTCCTCAAGTGGAATGTTGGCCCGGGTAGCAAACTCGAAGTCTAGGAAACTCTCGTCAGCCCCCGAGTCAATGAGTGCCTCCACCGTGGCCCGTTGGTCCGCCCAGGCCAGGGTGACGCTCATCAGACGGCTAGGTGGTGCACGGCTCTGGGAACGAGAAAAACGGCTCACCAGGATCTCCCGGGGTCCCGGCGAGCCTGGTCTTTTGGCCGGGTGGGGCAGTTGGCGATATGGTGTCCATCCCGACCGCAGTAGAGGCAAAGGCCGGACCTGAACCTCGCCTCCCGTTCAGCTTGGCTAAGATGTGAACGTCCCAGCTGCATGGGTTCCTCCCCGGGCACCGAACGGGAAGGGAAAGAGCCACCAGTCGTGTTGGGAGCAGGGCGGCCCGCAGTTCCGTCACGAGTACGGGGGGTCTGGAGAACCTCTGGAGGTCCCTGTCGGGTTCTCTCACGTCTTCTCTCCTGGAGGCGTCCGTCGATGCGAATGGCGAGGCTGAACAGGTCCTCGAGGGACTCAGGTTCCTCACGGGTCGCGAGCTGGTCCCTGACAGCGTCATTGAGCCCCCTCATGAAGGTGAGACGAAGCGCTTGATCGTTCCAACCGCTCTCCGTTGCCGCCAGTCTGAACTCCAGCACGTAGTCGGTGACCCCGCCACTGCCCTGCCGGAAGGTACCCAACCGGGCTCCAGGGTCCTGGCCACGGGCTGGGTGGTGGAAAACCCTGCGGAGCTCAGCCACGAAGTCTGGGTAGGAAAAACAGAAATCAGCCCCCATTGCCCAGGAGGCAGTGACCCACTGGGCTGCCCGGCCTGAGAGCAAGTTAGTCATGTAAGCCACTTGGGCTCCCCTTGAAGTGAATCGGCTGGGTTGATGACGAAAAACCAACTCACATTGCATGATGAATGTGGCACAATCCTCGAAGTTACCATCGAACAACCGTGGTTCGGAGAGACGTGGCTCCCGAGGTGCGGGATCGGGAGGCGCGGGGCCTGCCAGGGCTGCGGGTGATGCTCCGGCCGAGGCTCCTGAAGTAAGTGGGGTTACAAGCAAGGTGTTAACGGTTTCACTCAGCGCTTGTAATTGGTGGAGAATATTAGACTGCTGGCTAGCCAGAGAGCCAAGGGACCCCTGAATAGGCAGGACCTGGTCTCGGAGCTCCTGTACAGCAGCCGCAGCCGCACCTAGCTGTAGGCTGTGGTCGTTGGTTAACTCTATCTGGACCGCCAACGCTGTTCTGACCCCCTCTGTGTCGGCTGAGGTCGTCATGGTTGGGTCGTAATGTTATGGTTTGTAACCGACCTCAAACGCAACGGCACAGAGAGGAAGTTCAGAGTTAGCCAAAAGCTAGGGCGTATTTATTTTCAGAGTCACAAGATGGATGAAGTACAGCAATCGAACAAACGGGGGATCTGGCATGTGACGATGTAGCGGCTCTGCAGATACTCCCAGTAGGTAGTGGTGAGGAATAGGCAAGTGACGTTGAAGCGGCTCTGCAGATACTCCCAGCTTTCACTCCCGGTGGAAACAGAGAGAGAGAGAAATCAGAGTTAGCCCAACGAACACACAGAGGCAGAGAGGTGACTGGTCCAGTATTAATCCAAGTGACTTGATCTTCGGCGTACCACACACAAGTTAGCTGAGTCCAGAGAAAAACAATACGGTAATCCTCAGTGTTAAACTGAGGATATGTTTCCATTAAGGGTTAATCTCTTTACATATGTTTCCATTAAGGGTTAATCTCTTTACATATGTTTCCTTTAAGGGTTAATCTCTTTACATATGTTTCCAGTAAGGTTTAATCTCTCTACATATATGTTTCCAGTAAGGTTTATTCTCTTTACATATATGTTTCCAGTAAGGTTTATCTCTTACATATATGTTTTCCAGTATGGTTTATTCTTTCTAGTTTGAAGATATCCCTTTACATATGCTTATGTTTATAGTGTGAGATTTCTCTTTACAATTACTATGTGTTCATCAGTCTTGTTCATGCCTGGTCTTAAACCAGCTGGCGCTCCTTAGTAATCACGGGTAGTACTTCTACCTGCCCGTTTCTCACTTCCTTGTCGCGCCATTGCCATTGTTTTGTTTTCTACCCTTGTGTTCGGTCACGTACTCTGTTCACCTTTGTAAGGTTTTCCTGTATTTCCCAGTGAGTCCGTTCCTTATGCCTAGTCCACATTTCTCCAGCACTGCTGAGGTTTGATTTCCGGGTTTTGCAGTTCGCTTTTGTTTGTACCGTTCTAACGTGTATCATTGTTGCTACTGCTAAGTAAAAGCCTGTTCATTTTCATTCTGTCGTCTCTGCCTCCTCTCTCTGTTATCGTGTTCAGCATATGGGTTCTCCTCACCTACCCTCACACCGAACCCTTATACTCCCTGGGCTGGGCTGAAAATAAAGTTAAAAAAAAAATTCAAACATTTTTTTTAATTAAAAACGAAGGTTCGAACATTTGTTCGAAAAACCCTGACAAAGTTTGAATCCCAAAAACAGGCTTCCGGGACAGCCTTAGTAGCAGCAGCCTAGAAACATGTTTTTTAATGATAATAGTAGTAGTAATAGCATTAGTAGCAGCCTAGAAGCATGTTTTTATGATAATAATAGTAGTAGTAGCAGTCATTTAGTAATCCTACTGTAGTAGCAGTAGTACTGAGCAGTAGTACAGGTCAATGGACAGCAAGAAGGTCCTGGAAACTGATCTATAGATTTAATTATTCCGTACCACATGATCATTATTATCATTATTTAACCAGGTAGGTTCATTGAGAACCAGTTCTCATTTACAATAACAGTAAAAAACTGACAGTAGACTATACGTATCACTAAACATTTAGTACTATATGTACATCAAACTATAGACAGTAGACTATACTTATCACTAAACATTTAGTACTATATGTACATCAAACTATAGACAATAGACTATACGTATCACTAAACATTTAGTACTATATGTACATCAAACAATAGACAGTAGACTTAGGGCTAGGTAGTGTAGAGGGTTAAGGTTAGGGCTAGGTAGTGTAGAGGGTTAATGTTAGGGCTAGGTAGTGTAGAGGGTTAAGGTTAGGGCTAGGTAGTGTAGAGGGTTAAGGTTAGGGCTAGGTAGTGTAGAGGGTTAATGTTAGGGCTAGGTAGTGTAGAGGGTTAAGGTTAGGGCTAGGTAGTGTAGAGGGTTAATGTTAGGGCTAGGTAGTGTAGAGGGTTAATGTTAGGGCTAGGTAGTGTAGAGGGTTAAGGTTAGGGCTAGGTAGTGTAGAGGGTTAAGGTTAGGGCTAGGTAGTGTAGAGGGTTAATGTTAGGGCTAGGTAGTGTAGAGGGTTAAGGTTAGGGCTAGGTAGTGTAGAGGGTTAATGTTAGGGCTAGGTAGTGTAGAGGGTTAATGTTAGGGCTAGGTAGTGTAGAGGGTTAATGTTAGGGCTAGGTAGTGTAGAGGGTTAAGGTTAGGGCTAGGTAGTGTAGAGGGTTAAGGTTAGGGTTAGGTAGTGTAGAGCTTAGGGTGCAGGACTCAACACATCTTAACAGGATGTTAGGGTGCAGGGATAAACTCAACATATTAACAGGACTTTAGGGTGCAGGGATAAACTCAACACATATTAACAGGACTTTAGGGTGCATGGATAAACTCAACACATATTAACAGGACTTTAGGGTGCATGGATAAACTCAACACATATTAACAGGACTTTAGGGTGCATGGATAAACTCAACACATATTAACAGGACTTTAGGGTGCATGGATAAACTCAACACATCTTAACTGGACTTTAGGGTGCAGGGATAAACTCAACACATACTGTATTAACTGGACTTTAGGGTGCAGGGCTGGACTCTCCACCAGAACCCTCAATACTCTGGCATGGAATCACTCAGTGAAAGAATGGCCTCTGTGTTTCAGCCTCTATGTTTCACCCTCTGTGTTTCACCCTCTGTGTTTCACCCTCTGTGTTTCAGCCTCTGTGTTTCACCCTCTGTGTGTCAGCCTCTGTGTTTCAGCCTCTGTGTTTCACCCTCTGTGTGTCAGCCTCTGTGTGTCACCCTCTGTGTGTCACCCTCTGTGTTTCAGCCTCTATGTTTCACCCTCTGTGTTTCACCCTCTGTGTGTCAGCCTCTGTGTGTCACCCTCTGTGTGTCACCCTCTGTGTTTCAGCCTCTGTGTTTCAGCCTCTATGTTTCACCCTCTGTGTGTCAGCCTCTGTGTTTTAGCCTCTATGTTTCACCCTCTGTGTTTCAGCCTCTGTTTCAAGTTCAAGTTTCTTTAATAGTTGTCATACAGAAGTACAGAATACTTTTATACAAAATGCTTCTTACTGTTTCGCTCCAGAGACTGTGTTAGACAAGATAAGTATGAAATAAAATAGTATAGCATGTAAAATAGAAGTAAAAATAGAGGTCACAGTGTTCAGTATAGACATACGTACAATGTTCGATGCAGAATAGAAGTAACTGAGTTACCATACAATATACAATATAATATGCAATGTACTAATATACAATACTATATAGTGCAGAGCAGAAATGGGATGAGGTACAATTTAGGTACAATTTACAGTAAGGTGTACGAGTTGTAGTGCAAATCCTTTACCAATAAATATAAAGTGTAAAGTGTGTTTAGGTGTTCTAAAGTGTGTAAAGTGGGTGCTGCAGTGATTTGTTTGTTTAAAGTGAGTGTGTGCGTGTGGATGTGTTTGCTGTGTGCATTTGATGGCTGTGTTTCAGCCTCTGTGTTTCAGCCTCTGTGTTTCAGCCTCTGTGTGTCAGCCTCTGTGTGTCAGCCTCTGTGTGTTTCAGCCTCTGTGTGTCAGCCTCTGTGTGTCAGCCTCTGTGTTTCAGCCTCTGTGTTTCACCCTCTGTGTGTCAGCCTCTGTGTTTCACCCTCTGTGTTTCAGCCTCTATGTTTCACCCTCTGTGTTTCACCCTCTGTGTTTCACCCTCTGTGTTTCACCCTCTGTGTTTCAGCCTCTGTGTTTCACCCTCTGTGTTTCAGCCTCTGTGTTTCAGCCTCTGTGTTTCAGCCTCTGTGTTTCAGCCTCTGTGTTTCAGCCTCTGTGTTTCAGCCTCTGTGTATCAGCCTCTGTGTGTCAGCCTCTGTGTTTCAGCCCCTCTGTGTTTCAGCCTCTGTGTTTCACCCTCTGTGTGTCAGCCTCTGTGTTTCAGCCTCTGTGTGTTTCAGCCTCTGTGTTTCAGCCACAGCGACACTCTGGTGATGATGTATCCTTCCTTTGAAACCACAGGGGATAGAGCTGATTACTATTCATGAGCCACATATTGCTCACTGTGTGAGTGAGTGTTGTGATGGAGGAACACCCTACGGCTGTCAGTCCCATTAGGGCGTATTGAAGAGGCAAGGACCCAGGGATGGAATTAAAACACACTTCAAAAGAAAACATTCTTCAAAACCCTTACATCAAATGTAATTACTTCAAATGAAGCCAGGGTTGAATAAAAAAAAATGCATTTTCATAATTTCACTGAGCTGTATTTAATACTTCCTGGAATATGTGACATAATAATTATATCATACATTCCAACTCTTTAACTCAATAACTCTCAAATAAAATTAATTTGGAAAAAGAAGAAGTTTATAGTTTGGGGATGTGTGAGATTACGGGCATTAAATCATAAATCGTTTCCATTTTTTTGGTGGATTGCTCCTTTAAAGTACAGTACTTGAGTGTACGTACTTAGTTACTTCACCATCCCTGACCAGGGGAGAGAGGAGAGAGACGAGAGGAGAGAGCGAGGAGAAAGAGGAGAGGAGAGAGGAGAGGGAAGAGGAGAGAGAGGAGATGCGAGGTGAGAGAGAGAGAGACGAGAGAGACGAGAAAGAGGAGAGAGAGAGGAGAGTAGAGAGAGGGGAGAGAGAGGAGAGAGAGAGGAGAGAGGAGAGAGAGAGGAGAGCGAGGAGAGAGAGGGGAGAGAGGGGAGAGAGAGGAGAGAGAGAGGAGAGAGGAGAGAGAGAGGGAAGAGGAGAGAGAGAGGAGAGGGGAGAGAGGGGAGAGAGAGGAGAGAGAGGAGAGGAGAGAGAGAGGAGAGCCAGGTTATTGTCAGGCTGTTGACTATCTGGCTGCAGCATGGATTTCTCCTGAAGATCCGTCAGCTGCTTTCAAAGCAAATCAATGGATGAATTCAAAGCTCCTGTCGAGGAGTTGAGTCATTTGAGCCTAGATAGTCCACACCACTCCACAACCATAGTGCACACACACACACACCACTCCACAACCATAGTGCACACACACACACACCACTCCACAACCATAGTGCACACACACACACACACCACTCCACAACCATAGTGCACACACACACACACACACACACACACACACACACACACACACACACACACACACACACACACACACACACACACACACACACACACACACACACACACACACACACACACACACCACTCCACAACCATAGTGCATGTACACACACACACACACACACACACACACACACACCCCTCCACAACCATAGTGCATGTACACACACACACACACACACACACACACACACACACACACACACACACACACACACACACACACACACACACACCACTCCACAACCATAGTGCATGTACACACACACACACACACACACACACACATACACACACACCACTCCACAAAGAAGGTGCATGTACACACACACACACACACACACACACACGCACACACACACACACACACACACACACAGTGCATGTACACACCCCCCCCCCCCCCCACACACACCCCTCCACAACCATAGTGCATGTACACACACACACACACACACCACTCCACAACCATAGTGCATGTACACACACACACACACACACACACACACACACACACACACACACACACACACACACACACACACACACACACACACACACACACACACACCACTCCACACACACAGTGCATGTACACACCCCCCCCCCACACACACACACACCCCTCCACAACCATAGTGCATGTACACACACACACACACACACACCACTCCACAACCATAGTGCATGTACACACACACACACACACACACACACACACACACACACACACACACACACACACACACACACACACACACACACACACACACACACACACACACACACACCCCTCCACAACCATAGTGCATGTACACACACACACACACACCACTCCACAACCATAGTGCATGTACAGTATACACACACACAGAAATAGACCAAATAAGGAGTTCCCGACTCCTGTTCAGATTCTACAGCAACTAATCCTCTCATTCTCCATGAACCAGCCCCTCTTTTTTTTTTTTTTAAAGATTATGTTTTTGGTAGATTTCTTATTGTTTTTCTCTGGGCAGTCCGGCTGAGAGAGAGAGGGAGTATGGGAGATAGAGGGGGAAGACATTCGGCAAAGGTCACCGGGTCCGGGAGTTGAACCCGGGACGGCCGTGTTGCACTACAGCGCCACCCTGGTGCCCCAAACCAGTCCCTCTTAAGGCCCAAATTAAATTGACATTATCAACTTCAGAGGCCAGAATGTGGGACCTATAAACACATTTACCATCCAATAGCATTGTGAGGCTGAACAACAGGACCCATTGACTATGTAAATGTGTGTAAAAAAAAAGAAAACAAATATTTTTTTTAAATATCCAAAAGCTAAAAGTGATGTTGTAATTTTGCAAGCGAGGGTCTTACCCCCCACTCTGTCTCTCTCTTGTATTTGTAGAAAAGTTGCTTTACTACAGAATAAAATGAGCTCACAGCCAGTTCTGTACATCGTTAGGCCAGAGATATAGACCCAAACTACTGAGCATGCTCCAGAGATATAGACCCAAACTACTGAGCATGCTCCAGAGATATAGACCCAAACTACTGAGCATGCTCCAGAGATATAGACCCAAACTACTGAGCATGCTCCAGAGATATAGACCCAAACTACTGAGCATGCTCCAGAGATATAGACCTAAACTACTGAGCATGCTCCAGAGATATAGACCTAAACTACTGAGCGTGCTCCAGAGATATAGACCTAAACTACTGAGCGTGCTCCAGAGATATAGACCCAAACTACTGAGCATGCTGCAGCTTCCAGAGATATGGACCTAAACTACTGAGCGTGCTGCAGCTTCTAGAGATATGGACCTAAACTACTGAGCGTGCTCCAGAGATATAGACCTAAACTACTGAGCATGCTGCAGCTTCCAAAGATATGGACCTAAACTACTGAGCGTGCTGCAGCTTCCAGAGATATGGACCTAAACTACTGAGCGTGCTCCAGAGATATAGACCTAAACTACTGAGCATGCTCCAAAGATATAGACCTAAATTACTGAGCATGCTGCAGCTTCCAGAGATATGGACCTAAACTACTGAGCATATAGACCAGCTTCCTGCTTTACAAAGGACTACACTGAAAGGGTGTGAGACAACACCAGTCAAAGGTCACCACTCCTACCAAACACACACAAGGAGGGGAGGCACTGAGTGTTTACTTCTGGTTACTCCATTACCTGGCGAGAGAGAGAGAGAGAGAGAGAGTGGGAAGCTGATCGAGAGACAATCGAGGTGTCAGGAACTTACTCATCGCAGTTCTTCTACATTGAGTGACGGTGGAGCTGAGCGCCATTATGTCTGCCTCAGTCTGATGTCGCTTTGAGGTGGAATACCCCTTTAACACTAGCACAGCCGACAAGGGGTCACATGACCCCTAGGCATTTTCAATAAATGTATCCTCGTCACTCGGTCGAGCTCCAGCTCTGTCACTCAATGACTTTTCCTAAAAGTACCTGTTTTATCTGGCACGGTTTCTGAAATTTCTAAATGACTTCAGGAAAATGTAATTAGAACGTTATTCCACATAATGGGCCGTTGGAACAGACGAAAATCACAGCACTTTGCGAGCATCTAGCGCATGGGTGGCCAACCCGTGGCTCGCGAGCCGCATGTGGATCTTTGCCTGTCAATGTGTGACTCTTCCCAAAAAATAATAATACAAATTATAATATGTTTTTTTTTATGTATTATTATTATTATTTTTTTTTATGTCACTCAAACCTACATTTCATTGTGGTAAACCTCATATTTTTATATTCAGAGGTAATTATATAGTTTACACTGTTTATTTTTCTCATATTTCTCATATAAGCTGTCGGGTCATCTGACCCGTTCCCGGCGGGAATCAGTAGCATTTTCTCCATGGCTGTGCTAGTGTTAAAGGGAATGATGTTGTCGATGTCGTTGTTGATCGGTAGAGTCCTCTCTCAGCACAGTCGACGCTGTCCCTCGCACTACCAGCTCTGGATAGTTGGCCACAAACCAATGCAAAGTGGAGGCGCTCAAGCTCATCATCATCATCATCATCATCATCATCATCATCATCATCATCATCAAACCTTTATTTAACCAGAAAATAAAAACCCATTGAGACCGAGGTCCCTTTTTCAAGGGTGATCTGGCCAAGAAGGCAAGCACAAATTATGACAAAACATACATAACAAGACACAATACACATACAGTAGACTACCATACGACCGCTATTTTAAATGAAAAGTCAAATTCAGTAAAAAGATTTATACTCTGTATGCACCCGGCGCGCCTCAGTCAGCCGGTACAGACAGGAGCTCAACCGCATTGACGTTACATTGATTTGTGGCCGACTATCCAGAGCTAGTGTGAGCGACAGCATGGATTGTGATGAGAGAGGACTTTACTGATCAACCACATCGCCGGTGAGTAAGAAACAGGACTAGGGTAAACAAGAAAAAGACATAGAACAATGAGTTAATGAGTTAATGAGTTAACGAGTTAACAAGTTAACAAGTTAATGAGTTAACAAGTTAATGAGTGAATGAGTTAAGGAGTTAACACGTTAATGAGTTACTGAATTAATGAGTTAACAAGTTAATGAGTTAACAAGTTAATGAGTGAATGAGTTAAGGAGTTAACACGTTAATGAGTTACTGAATTAATGAGTTAACAAGTTAATGAGTTAACAAGTTAATGAGTGAATGAGTTAAGGAGTTAACACGTTAATGAGTTACTGAATTAATGAGTTAACAAGTTAATGAGTTAACAAGTTAATGAGTGAATGAGTTAACACGTTAATGAGTTAATAAGTTAATGAGTGAACGAGTTAAGGAGTTAACACGTTAATGAGTTAACGAGTTAATGAGTTCAAAGCAAGCCATACCCACACAACACAAACAACACAAAATACCCACACAACACACAATACACACACAACATTTAAATTTTACATTTAGTCATTTAGCTGATGCTTTTATCCAAAGCGACTTACAGCAGGAAGAGTAGAATTCTTTCAACTGAGTAACAATGTTCATCAAACAGTGTTGAAACGTGGGTGCTGCAGTGTTGAGTGCATAGTAGTAGAGACCAGTGGAGGTTTCTCTATGACAACACGTGAAACACAAATTCACTCATAATTCATAATTATTATTAATTTACATATACCTATATATATATATATATATATATAAAAAAAATTAAAAAAACTATATATATATATATATTTTTTTTTAATTATTATTATTATTATTTTTTTATTATAAATGTTTTCCTCTGTAAAAAAATGCCAGTGAATTTTTTTTTTTTCAAAAATGGCCAAAATTTACAGCTCTGAGCAGGCCTGCACTGCAGTATTGCCTGCAGTAATTATTCGTGAAGAAAACTTCACAGGTGTGACCCATTGTTAAATAAATAATAAATAACAGCGAATCAAAATAGGCTATTAACTTCATCTAAGCACGGTCTGTGCAGTTAAACTCTTGCCATTGAATGGAGGATTGATTGATTGACAGCCCTTGACATCCAATACACGGAGGTTGAATATGATTGGCAGCCTTGCAAATCCAATCAGAGATTTCTGCATTGCAAAGTCAAAATGGGTCCAGCTGCATGTGAGGAGGATAGGTTTAGCTCGGGCCAATCTCAAGTTTCTCAAGTTTCTTTATTAGTTGTCATACAGAAGTACAGAATACTTTTATACAAAATGTAACATAAAGAAGCATTTTGTATAAAAGTATTCTGTACTTCTGTATGACAAATAATAAAGAAACTTGAGAAACTTGAGATTGGCCCGAGCTAAACCTATCCTCCTCACATGCAGCTGGACCCATTTTGACTATGGGAAAGTTGAGACTATGAGAAAGTTGTTGTTTAGTAGTTAGTAAGCTGTACAGCTATAACAAGTCAGGCTAAATTAAACTTTGCGCCAACATTAGGACCGAAGTATAAACCAGCAACTGAGCAACATGAAGAAGTGGATTTATGCATCTGGATCAGAAAAAACGTTGTGGATGAAAAAGTAAGTAGGCTACAGTGCTTGTATGCTAACAGTAGCTAGGCAGCTTAGCCTACATCACAATGATAATCACCAAGCTAACTTACTGTACACACTGTAGGGCTGGGCAATTAATCGAAACAGAATCGCGATATCGATTCATAGACCTATGCAATCTAATTTCTAAGTTATGACTATTTTCTTTTATTAAAAAAACGTTTTTTTTATTTTATTTTTTTTTTTATTATTTTATCTGGGTTGAACATGATTTGTGGAACTCCCTCTGGTGTTGTGGTCGTGGTATTCACTGACCTTTGGGAAGTATTTCGACATGCACATGGGTATCTTAGTGGTGTAGTGTATCTTGTAGACCAGGCCCATTGCAAGTTGCTGTACTCTGTCGTCTACTCTAAGCCATCCTAGGTTGTCAAAGTGGACAGGGGTGAGGTGGGTTTTAGGAGTAAGGTCAAGCAGTAGTCTGACCAGTTTGTTTTGTGATGTTTGTAATCTTGTTTTTAGTGCCTTTGAGGTGCTTTGGTACCATGAGGTGCAAGCATAGTCGTAGTACCCTTGAATGAGTGCTCCTGTTAGAGTCTTCAAGGTATTCTTGTTTACCAGAGAGGAGATCCGGTACAGGAATCTAGTTCGTTGGTTGACTTAGTTTTATTACATTGGATCCCATTTTGTCACAGGAAAGATTTGCCTCTATAGGATGGAACCCAGGTAGGTAATTTCATCTTTCCTTTTAAGATAAGATAAGATATTCCTTTATTGATCCCCTTGGGGAAATTCAGGCATCATAGCAGCATGGGGGAAGGGGGGGGGGGGGGGTACAGGTAGTGAAAACAACACAAGCAGTGTAAACAAATAGGTCAATATAATTTACTATCTAACTAACTGAAATATACATTATTCATTATTCACAGTATCACAGTATCCACATAAGGTGCAGTATGCATAAGGTAGTGTTATTGTCCTACTTGCGTAACAGTAAGAAGCATTTTGTATAAAAGTATTCTGTACTTCTGTATGACAAATATTAAAGAAACTTGAAACTTGAACTTGAAACTTGGGTTCCTATTAGTTCTAGGTCGATGTCTGGCAGCAGTCGCTGCCCACTGTTGTGGAGCCTGATGGCCACTGGTATGAAGGACTGTCCGAGGCGGTTAGTTGAGTGTCGGGGGGGTATGAGTCTGTGGCTTCCTTGTCACCTTCACCTAATATGTTTTGATCTGGTCAGGTGCGCTGTCACCTAAAATGTTTTGATCTGATCAGGTGCGCTGTCACCTAATATGTTTTGATCTGGTCAGGTGCGCTGTCACCTAAAATGTTTTGATCTGGTCAGGTGCGCTGTCACCTAAAATGTTTTGATCTGATCAGGTGCGCTGTCACCTAATATGTTTTGATCTGGTCAGGTGCGCTGTCACCTAATATGTTTTGATCGGGTCAGGTGCGCTGTCACCTAATATGATTTCATCTGGTCAGGTCCGCTGTCACCTAAAATGTTTTGATCTGATCAGGTGCGCTGTCACCTAATATGTTTTGATCTGGTCAGGTGCGCTGTCACCTAATATGTTTTCATCTGGTCAGGTCCGCTGTCACCTAATGTTAATATGTTTTCATCTGTGTCCACTGACCACTGACACACAGTGGGGGATGTTTTAAAAATATTATTTAATATATAATATAATATAATAATTTGTGCTTCACCTAAAAATTTGGTCAGCAGCCTCCACTGGTAGAGACATAGTATAGGAGGTAGTAATATAGGCAAGGGAGATTATTTAGTGGCAGAGTGCATGGTAGTAGAAGACAGTAAGAAGGTTAGTACATTACTTGAGGGTTAGTACTTGAGGGTGTGTAGTTACACACACAATACACACACAACACACAATACCCCACACAACACACACACAGACAACGTTCACCTCCACTGAAACATACTGTAGGTGATATTTCTTTAAACTATCAAATGAGTTCTTCACCAGTTCATCATCCAGCCTCTGTGTGATATTTCACAACAACACACTTTGTTTGAAGATAAAATAGAATGTGTATGTTTGTTGCTGCGGGTATGACTCTCTCTCTCTCACTCTCACTCTCTCTACCCCAGGGCTATTCAACTAAATTGTTCAGGGGGCCACATTGTCAGAAACCCAAGGGGCCAGGGGCCGGGCTGCCACGGCGCCTCCCCGTACTATGAATATATGTACACTTGACACAACACGCAACCACATTTTCACAACTTTTATTTAACTACATTGCAAACGTAGTATACTTTTCAAAAAAGTGCTTCATTTATGTGCCACATCTGCAACATCTCCTGCAGAAAGTGCTTCATTTATGACTGTGCAACAACTGCAACATCTCCTCTTCAACATTTCAATATAAAAATAAAATAAAAAACAAACAAGTGCATGATGTGCATGAACATTCTAACACACTTGAACAAAAAAACACATTTATAGTGCAGCTGAGCTTATGAAAAAGTGCTTCATGTCTGTGCAACAACAGCAAATCACAGCATCTTATTAGCACTTATTGTCCACTCTTAACTCTCAAACATCAGGGGGGTGGGGGGCAGACAGGCCTAGCCTACATACACACATCTAATGAGAGCGATTGCACTTCTTTGACTGGGCAATGGCAGAGAAAGAGGGTTCATAGGAAGTGAGGGCTACCCGCAAACAGTGATGCAAATGCTCATTTGTCAAGGAGGCACGTTGCTTGTTTTAATGGCATTCATGTGAGAGAAACTGGATTCACAGGTGCATGTTGAGCCAAACATTGTTAGCACAGATATTGCCAGCGTTTTTATTTCGGGGAATGTCTTGACATGAATACACTTTATCCAAAATGTTGTGGTGGATTCATTCTCAAGTGCCTGATTCAGAGCAGATGATGCTTGCATGTCAATTATTTCAAGTTGCAGGAGACCTTCATCAATGTGAAGTGATGCAAGGAACTCTTGTCCTTTTGTGGAAATAGCAGCTACATTGGCAAATGGGTTGCTCACAAAATGCATCAATTCTCTGGACATGTCAAATTCATCAAATCGACTTGCAAAGTTTTCCCTCAATTTATCAATGAAATATGTCATTAATTGAGTGACTTTTGGCTCAATTGTGCGTGTTAACGTTGACATGAAAAGAAAAAGTAAAAAAATAAAAATAAAAAAATATTAAAAAAAATATTTTTTTTTTATTTCTTTTCTTTTTTTTTATTATCATGTAATCTTTGGCGGGCCGGTCAGAATCATCCCGCGGGCCGGATCTGGCCCGCGGGCCGCCAGTTGAATAGCCCTGCTCTACCCCCTCCCTCCCTCTCTCTCTCTCTCTCTCTCTCTCTCTCTCTCTCTCTCTCTCTCTCTCTCTCTGTCTGTCTCACTCTCTCTCTCTATCTCCCCATCTCTTTCACTCTCTCTACCCCCCCTCCCTCCCTCTCGCTCTCTCTCTACCCCCCCATCTCTCTCTCTACCCCCCCCCTCTCTCTCTCTCTCTCTCTCTCTCTACACCCCCTCTCAATTAAATTAAATTAAATTAAATTCAAAGGGGCTTTATTGACATGGGAAACATACGTTTACATTGCCAAAGCCAGTGTTAAAACAAACAAAACGAAGCAAAACAGTCAAACAGAGAAATCAGAAGAAATCAGTAGAGTACAGAAGGAATCTCTCTCTCTCTCTCTCT
>NC_140165.1:246912009-246972009 GCF_963971535.1 Notolepis coatsorum
TTGATCGTTATTTCTTTTATTCGATATTTATATTCATTACAGGCACACTGACTCTGGGTTAACATGGGGAATCATCATGAGAATGTAAAAGTGCAATACCGGCCGCATCACGCTAGATGGGGGTATCGAGCACCCTTTATACCCTTCTATCTTTCTCTGTGGGATGGCCACAGGTCTCCGGTTTCATGTTTCTTTGGGGGGGCGAGAGCAGCCGCTCTGCCGGTTCCATCGAAGTGGGTCAAATATCTCCGATCCATATGTTGTGGTGGATTATGCCGTTGACCAAATGGACATTGGATATACCAGATGGCGATCAAACAATTGGAATATTATTTTTGGAATACTCCCGATCACAGGTAAGGACGTTTTGACGTCAATTTTAGTTTGATCCTGCAATGCTTTCATACCGATCGGGCTGATAACCGTTTTTAGTGTTCAATGCGAATGCCGTTACTGACAATCAAATAATAAGAAACGACCCCCCCCCCTTTCATGCATTCATGATGGAACATAATAGCTATGGTATAGATTTGATTTCGGGATAATAGCGTATACAGTAGGGGTGGACGGTATAAACGGTATACGGTATAAACGGTATTAATTTGCTCTACGGTATGGATTTTGACTATACCGTGTAACCGGTAGAGCAGCTCTAAAATAGCAATGATGTCATGTAACCACAGGGCGACTATTTCAATCGCATTTGCCCCTAAAAATAGATAGAATTAGTCATAGATAATAGATATGTGCAAACTGGAAAAAGTTATTTAGGAGGCTTCGCGCAGTGGGCGTGTCAACACGCAATTGTCATTTCATAATAAACACATATCACCGCGGCGCACAGCAAGTTTCAATTTCAGTTCTTGGCATTTTTAACCAGTGGAGAAAGGTAAGAGATGTCCCTATCGTTTTTCTTATATGAATTATTCTACGTTAATAAAACATACCTGGTGATCAACTACAGTTTGCTGTAAACATTATGATATGCGTGTAGTGTTATGATAACGACGGCTGCAGCGGGAGCCGGGAGGACGGCTGCAGCAGTGGATTTGCGAATAGCATGCAGCTGCAGAGCCGCAGAGCCAGCGGCGCTTTCAGGTCAGGTCCGCTCAACAGCGCCCCCCCACCCAACGGCTGAAAGCTGTGACCAGACCTGAAAGCGCCGCTGGCTCTGCGGCTCTGCAGCTACATATGCTTCTAGCTAAATCCAGCATCCAGCCCGGCTGTTTGCAATGGGAGCAGCACGGACTCGGGACTTATTTTATTTGGAATATAATGACTTTATACGCAAAAGTAGCCTAGTTTTAAGTTAAAATATTATAAATCTACATGCCTTGAGGATGTCATTCTTTATATAGCCTGCCTATCAGGCAAAAAAAATGATTCTAACGGAAACACTGATACCGTGATATATACCGTTACCGTCTATGCTTCAAATTATACCGTGATATAAATTTTAGACCATACGTCCACCCCTAAAGAAATGGCAACGTCTATAGTGGAATCGACATATAGGGCTTTAACTCAGGATTTCATGAATTACCCTAGACCGCTCTAAAACCATACTTATATTCACCACGGTATAACACGGGAACGTATGGATGGAAACATTTATTCTTTCTCACATATTGAACGACAGATAGGTGATGTCAAATGGGCCATAGTATTGTATCCATAGCTATAATATAGAATATTGTTATAGCTCTACAAACAAGGTGACTCAGTCCTATATTTTAATTAAGCATTACATCACGCGCAGGAGTGGTTTGTGAACAATAAACCATGCCTAGGGGTGGTCGTTAGACCCCCCTAGGCATGGTTTATTGTTCACAAATCACGACTGCAAGTGGTGTAAAGCTTTTATACAACTGCCACATTCATCCAACCTTATTTCTATACAATAAACACACATTAAGCGAAGATTTATTGAAAAAACCATCCGCCAGAAAAAGTAGTTCCCACAACTACAAAAAAGACAATTTGCCTCCATGTGGAAGCAGATCGGAAGTGCATCCAACCAACTAACACATCCAACTGTGTATTATTGGAATGATTGAGAGAAGTTGCCTCATGTGGAAGCAGCTTGAAGTGCATCCAACCTACTAACACATCCAACTGTGTATTATTTGAACGATTGATTGAACATTTTATTACCAGATGCAGAATGGGTACAATACAGTATGGCTCAATACACACAATTGTTAAGGGAATGCAGACCTACTTTCCATAGAACTTCATTCTTAGATGCTTCTATAGAAAGTAGGTAAAACAAATTAAAAAGTTTTCTTTGCCCTATAGGACAAAAACGTTTTCTTCGCCCTATTCTTTTATTTATTTTTTTAAACCTACTGTAGAGGGCCTAAACTTAACCAGTTGGAAACCAAGCGTACAGTAATAAAATTTGCAATCAATCAATCAATCAACTCAATAGGCCATGCTCACTTAGAACAGCGCAGCACCCAGCTCTCTCTCAGTCTGACTATCCCCCGCGTTGCAGGCAGAGTGTGTGTGTGTGTGTGTGTGGGGGGGGGGGGGGTGTGTGTGGCGGTGGGTGGAGACTAGAGCGAGCGCTGACAGTCGAAAGGAAAAATAAATTGAAAAAGAATTTGAAAATTAATCAATCAATCAATCCGCGATTTTTCTTTTGTTACAGAATGATTCAAGACCCATCAATTACATCATCCAACATTGTTTAAACGACTAAGACATTCGCTGTGACAGAATCGCTTGATATTTAGTCGTTTAGTCGCTATCAACATATCCATTTGTAAAGATTATTGTCCACCTTCTTGTGATCCGGCAGATTGATGTGATGTGATTCGGTTGTGGGCGGGTCCTGGGCCAGCAAGCGTGGACTGATCGCAATACATACGTGTAAATGGACTGTTTCAGCCAATCAGAATCGAGAAATGTGCATGCCGTTGTATAAAGCGTGGCAATGCGACCACAGGGCCATGGCTAATCCCCGGCGCTGAATGAGTTAACTGCAATAATGACAACAAAAACAATAATAAATACTAAATACAAAATACAGAGCAAAAACTAAAAACAACACAAACACCACAAAAGACATTAGACATTTCCTCCCCCATTTTCCAAAAATGAGCTACTGGTGGGCAGTCCCAAAACATGTGCATATAAGTGCCAGTGGCCCTCCGAGAGCACAAAGTGCACAGAGAGTCGGACACCAGTCCCATAGCAAACAGCTTCCTAGGTGTGAGATACGTCCTATGAATACTAACATGTATGTTGTAACCCCGATGACAGGGATGCAAGCAATCAAATCAAAACGCAGTGTATCAGCTAATCAACAGGTTTGTTTACCGTGACTCTCAGGTAGATTACTGTGCCACTGTGTGTCTGTGAACGGAGTGATTTAATGATCCCACGTGCTTCTGCTGCCCTGAGCCCAGAGAGACAGACTGAGCCTGGAGAGACAGACTGAGCCCGGAGAGACAGACTGAACCCGGAGAGACAGACTGAGCCCGGAGAGACAGATTGAACCCGGAGAGACAGACTGAGCCTGGAGAGACAGACTGAGCCTGGAGAGACAGACTGAGCCCGGAGAGACAGACTGAGCCTGGAGAGACAGACTGAGCCTGGAGAGACAGACTGAGCCTGGAGAGACAGACTGAGCCTGGAGAGACAGACTGAACCTGGAGAGACAGACTGAGCCCGGAGAGACAGACTGAGCCCGGAGAGACAGACTGAGCCCGGAGAGACAGACTGAGCCCGGAGAGACAGACTGAGCCCGGAGAGACAGACTGAGCCCGGAGAGACAGACTGAGCCTGGAGAGACAGACTGAGCCTGGAGAGACAGACTGAGCCTGGAGAGACAGACTGAGCCTGGAGAGACAGACTGAGCCTGGAGAGACAGACTGAGCCTGGAGAGACAGACTGAGCCTGGAGAGACAGACTGAGCCTGGAGAGACAGACTGAGCCCGGAGAGAGACAGACTGAGCCTGGAGAGACAGACTGAGCCTGGAGAGACAGACTGAGCCCGGAGAGAGACAGACTGAGCCTGGAGAGACAGACTGAGCCTGAGGAGACAGACTGAGCCTGGAGAGACAGACTGAGCCTGAGGAGACAGACTGAGCCTGGAGAGACAGACTGAGCCTGGAGAGACAGACTGAGCCTGAGGAGACAGACTGAGCCTGGAGAGACAGACTGAGCCTGAGGAGACAGACTGAGCCTGGAGAGACAGACTGAGCCTGGAGAGACAGACTGAGCCTGGAGAGACAGACTGAGCCTGGAGAGACAGACTGAGCCTGGAGAGACAGACTGAGCCTGGAGAGACAGACTGAGCCTGGAGAGACAGACTGAGCCTGGAGAGACAGACTGAGCCTGGAGAGACAGACTGAGCCCGGAGAGACAGACTGAGCCTGGAGAGACAGACTGAGCCTGGAGAGACAGACTGAGCCTGGAGAGACAGACTGAACCTGGAGAGACAGACTGAACCTGGAGAGAGACAGACTGAGCCCGGAGAGACAGACTGAGCCTGGAGAGGGGGAACCGTCTGTAGTGTGATAGTAAAGGGTTAACCTTCTGTAGTGTGGTAGTGAAAGGGTTAACCCCTTTATCGTGTGGCAGTGAAAGGGTTAACCTTCTGTAGTGTCGCAGTGAAAGGGTTAACCCTTTGGTAGAGTGGTAGTGAAAGGGTTAAAGGTCTACTGACGCCACGTTGAGCCTCCATTTTAAAACGGGAGCAGGAGAATCTGGGCGTGATAACCTAAAGGAATGTGTTTTCATGAGGTCACAGCAGCTGCGCCACTATTGGCTCCACACTTGTTCACTCCAAGTGGAATGTGATTGTGGGGGTGGAGTCAGGGTTGTGCTCAGTTCAATTCAATCAATTCAAAGCAATCCATTGGCTAAATGACGGAGCAGTGATTCTCAGCTATGTGGTAAGGGCTGTCCCCGACTAAGGATTTGTATAGTCGACTTGTAGTCGCTGAATTTAGCCGATAGTCGACTATTATTTTTTAAAGTATAATATTATTTTTTTCCAATTTTTTTATCATTCCATTGGGGCTGTGGGGGTGCTTAATGTCTGAAGGACATGTCAGAAGTGTGATATTTAAACAGTAATATACTGTAGATGATATCATATCTGTCAGAAGTGTGATATTTAAACAGTAATATAGATAATATCATATCTGTCAGAAGTGTGATATTTAAACAGTAATATAGATGATATAATATCTGTCAGAAGTGCGATATTTAAACAGTAATATATAGATGATATAATATCTGTCAAGAGGGTGATATTTAAACAGTAATATAGACGATATAATATCTGTCAGAAGTGTGATATTTAAACAGTAATATAGATGATATCATATCTGTCAGAAGTGTGATATTTAAAACAGTAATATAGATGATATCATATCTGTCAGAAGGCTGATATTTAAACAGTAATATAGATGATATCATATCTGTCAGAAGTGTGATATTTAAACAGTAATATAGATGATATCATATCTGTCAGAAGTGTGATATTTAGACAGTAATATAGATGATATCATATCTGTCAGAAGGCTGATATTTAAACAGTAATATAGATGATATCATATCTGTCAGAAGTGTGATATTTAGACAGTAATATAGATGGGAAACAAAGGCAGTAAATAGTTGGACTCAGGCATCCAGAGGAGGCTTGAGAGCAAAAAGAGACGAGGAAGAGACAGAAATATGTCATGCTCTGCATCCTAAGATACGACACAGTGTCACCAGCAGAGACTTTTAACACCGTGGTTTATGTCATTTCTGCTACATTTCTGCTCCATGCGCAAATGATACAGTGGGATGAAATAAATGGAGGCTGACAGGAAGAGGAACGAGATAAAAGAGACGACAAACTGAACCAGATTCTAACATACGATGTCACAAACACACTGAACCAGATTCTAACATACGATGTCACAAACATGGCATGCCCCCCACATCCCGCTCAGCCAATAGGACGCTCAGGGCAGCGATTTGGACCTTTTCTTTTTTTGTATTTTCTTTTTTTATAATTTTTTAAACAAACACATAAACAAACATGACAACACACGATAAGATATACAAACACACATATGCTCCAGCTCGTACCCCCCCCCCTCCCGGACCCCCCATTGGATAATCCAACCATTATAACTTGTTCCTAACCAGACACTACCATTATATGCTAGCTTTTATTCTCTCCACCACTTCTAACCACATTGCCATTTTGGATTCATTGAGACCCAAAATTCTTGCTGTAGATATTTCTTGATAAATCACATCGAGATATGTAAGAATCCAGACCTTCCGGCACATTTTTTCCGGTTGAAACCATCGTGATGCTATCAGCTTTTTAGCCACTGTGATACCGGATAAAACCAATCTCTTTAGCTGTGGAGGTACTGCATACTCAAAGACATCATTCAGCATTAATACAGAGGGGTGTACAGGTATATCCAGAGTTAAGAGATTTGATAATTGCTGGGTCACTTCTTTCCAAAATATCTTAACTGGTGGGCAGTCCCAGTACATGTGCATAAATGTCCCTTCGTCCCCATTTGTACATAAGGAGCATTTGGAGTCTTGTTTAAGACCCATTTTGTTCAGTCTTAAGTATGTCCTGTGAATATAGTTAAGATTGATTTGTTGATGGTCCGGGTTCCTTGATGCAAGTCGTACATTTGCCCAGGCTTCTTGCCAGTCAAAGTCTATCTCCAGGTCTGGTATATCCCTCCTCCAGACTGAGTCTAGATGGAGGGTTTCATACGAGGCCGTTAGTAATTGATGATAAAAATCTGAAACAAAACCTCTCGATGTCTCTCTTTCAAGTCAAGAGTTTTATTTGTCACGGCATACGAGTATACAATGAAATGCGGGTGGTCTTGCCCGCAACGATGTGCAATACAGTGGGTACAACATATAATAGAATTTGCAATAACAGGTAACAGGTAACATGGTGTGACATCAAAATCGGTATCTGTACATAGTTATTTACAGAGCATATAGGACATGCTAGGTAGCTTTGGTAGTGCAATACACTGTTACTGTTGCTAATACTGATTTAAAGTGGCTTTTCCTTTCATAGAAGAATTTGTGGTATCTGTGGTGTACAATTGGTATCCTTAATGGAACACCGTGAGCCTTCAAACATGCCAATAACTGTGCGTAAAAATAATATGTGGACTTGGTGAGATTAAATTTTTTGCGTATTTCATCGAAACTACAAAAACCCTGTTTGTTGAAAACGTCTCCTAATGTGTGTATGCCTTGCTTTTCCCATCTAGGGAATCTTATAGGTTGTTTTCCAATCAAGAGTGCATTGTTATTGAATAAGGGAGTATGATTATGCCATTTATGTGGGATAGAGTATTTTTTTTGTGTTTCACGCCATATCCGGATCGCATGAGTGATTATGGGGCCAAATTTCCGTTCGCATTGCTTAATTGATAATTTGGTGTATACTATGTCCTTCAGCCTATGTGGAGCTACTATATTTTCTTCTAAATTTCTCCAGGATACTGATGCTTGGGGATCAAACCATGTTGTCAGTGGTCTTAAAGTGTACGCCTTAAAATAGTGGTGGAAATCTGGAAATGCCATACCACCGTCTGCTTTGTTTCTCTGTGCGGTGGATCTTTTTATACGTGGTGGTTTGTTATTCCAAATAAATTTGTATGTGGAGGAGTGTAATTCTTTCCAGTAACCCTTTGGAGGGGGTAACGGTAGCATTGAGCTGAAGAAGTTGATTCTAGGTAGGACGTCCATCTTAACTATTGATATCCGTGCCTGTACTGAGTTTTTAAGTTTTGACCACCTGACAAGGTCGTATTTGATTTTGTTTTGGATTTTTATGTAATTGTGCTTCACCGTTTGGCTTATGGTAGGTAATATTTCAACTCCCAAACATCTAAAGTGTTTTACCATCGGTATCTCTTCTGGGAGGGTTATATTTCTTTTTGCAGGGGCGTTAAGTGGGAGGAAGGCCGACTTCGGCCAATTTATCCTAAATCCCGATAAATCTCCAAAGTCCTCAATCAACTTGAGAAGATGAGGCAATGCGGTGTTGGGGTTTTGCATGAACAGTATTACGTTGTCCGCATATAAACTAATTTTGTGTTGTGTGCCCTTGATTACGATTGGTTCTATGGATTGGGATTGTCTTATATATTGTGCTAAAGGCTCTAATGATAGATCGAATAGTCCGGGACTAAGAGGGCAACCCTGTCTGGAAGAACGTGATACTGGAAAGATTTCGGAGGTGATTGTACCTGTTGTAATCATGGCCGATGGGTCTTTGTATAATACTTTAATCATATCAATGAATCCTTTTCCTAACCCCATCCTTTCTAATACTGCCCATAGATACGACCATTCCAACCTGTCAAAAGCTTTCATTGCATCCAGGGACAGCATCGCCTTAGGTGTGTTGTCTTCCTTGTTAGCATCTAGTACGTGTAGTAATCGTCTTATGTTATCAGTGATCAAGCGGCCTCTTATGAAGCCAGTTTGGTCCGGATGAATTAAAGACGTCATATGCTTTTGTAGTCTGATGGCTAATACCTTAGAGTACAGTTTGATATCGGTTCCAGGAGCCTTAAAGGTCTATAACTACCGCACTCGGTGGGGTCTTTGTCTTTTTTAAGGAGGACTGTTATGAGTGCAATATTGTCATTCTTATGGAAGTTCCCCTCCTTGACTGAGTATAAAATCATATTTAGTAATAAGGGTCCGATTATGTCCCAACAAGAGAGGTACATTTCTGGTGGGATACCGTCTCTTCCAGGAGCCCTACCACTTTGCATTTCAGATATGGCCTCCCTAAGTTCATCTAGTGTGATCGGTGTTTCTAACTGTTTAGCGTCATCCTCTGAAAGTTTAGGAAGGTTAATTTGATTAAGATATGTGTCCATTTTGTTTTGATCAAAGGTCATTTCTGATTTGTATAAGTTGGAGTAGAATTCTTTGAATGTCGTGTTTATTTCTTTGGGTTCTGTAACAAGTCCTTGTTGTGCTCTAATGGTAGTTATATCTGCAAATTTTGCGTTGACTCTTAATCGCATAGCTAATAGGTGACTTGGTTTGGAACCTTGGGAGTACTGCTGTTGTCTTGTGCTACGTATTTGCATTTCAGATTGTTGTCTGTATATGGCGTTAATCTCTTTTTTTAGTATATTGACTTGATTTTCCAGTTGAACCGAGTTGTTGTATTGTAAAGAATTAAATAACGTTGAGTAAAGCGTTTCCAGTTCAGCCAGTTTTGAGCATCGATTCTTGCGTATTTGGGAGGAAAAGCTATCAGTGAAATCCTTGATCATGCCCTTTGCCGACATCCATAATATTCTGGGGTCCTGCACCGAATTCGCATTCATCCGTAGGAATACCGTAAGAGCTTCTTTGATTTGTGTAATGAATTCCTTGTTATTAAGCAGCATCGTGTTAAATCGCCATCTTGGGGCTCGGGATGATAGTATACCAAATGTCCCTTTTAGGAGTAAATAACAGTGATCTGACAATGCATTGGGTATCATTTCCACATCGTAGTTATCAAATAGTCTCGGGATGTAAAAACGTAATCTATTCTGGATAATGTGTTATGTCTCGCAGATCGACAAGAGTACTTCCGAGTCATGGGGTTGAGTGATCGCCATAAGTCATTTACACCTGTAATCTTCGACCAATCCTTTAATGCATTAGATGAATTTTTTTGTTCGTTGGAAAAGGAGGGGTTTGATTTGTCCATCCTTGGATTCCAAATGGCATTAAAATCCGCACCAATTATAAATGAGTATTCGGGAAGGTCTAACATTGCTCTGGTAAGTGTAGTGAAGAAACTAACTTTGTATACATTTGGGGCGTATACCGCTACCAACGCTATTTTTCTGTTCTTGTGTAAAATCTTAGCTATAGTTATCCGACCATCTGCATCAGACCATACTCCCTTCAATTCAATATTCAACTTCCGTCTAACGACTATGGTTACTCCCCGAGTTCTCGTTCCAAAGGAAGAGTGACTAATGTTATGATATGTGTTGTCCGCTAACGTATCTATGTCTTTCTCTAAAATGTGCGTTTCGCTTAGCAGAGCCATGTCCACCTGTTCTTTTTTCATCAGTGTGAGCACGCTTTTGCGTTTGTGTTGTTTATTTATTCCACCAGTGTTCCAGATCATTATATTCAAACTAGCCATAATCTATACATGTTGTTGTGTAGTTGTTGGTAATGCAATATTTTTTTTTTGACGCTTGACCACATTATTTATACCCTTCACATTGAGGGTTATAATTTTAAGATCACTCATGTCAAAAACTCATATAATACATAATGTGTTGCATGAGTGCGTACTGGGAGCCTATTGAAGCTAATGTGGGCAGGTCTCTAAATGGCTGGAATAAGGAGGAGGTGAACGGAGGGGGGAGGGGGTGAAGTACATAAAACAAAATAACCCTACCGTCTTGTACAGACGGGTTACACATAAAACACATACGGCCCATCCCTAATGGATGGGCTAAAATGATTAACATCGTTCCAGTGAAGCTGAGAGGAGTCCCGCCGCGGGAGAGTAAAGGGCCAATCTACCGAGTGATAAAATCCCTACAGAGATCGGCCCCTCTCCGCACACCCCCCCCATCCCCACACCGCGGTATCAATTGGTAGTAAATAGTTACAGAACCCAACAGTACTGGAGCTTCACTCCTTGTCTGTAGGTGTAATTTCAATCAGATATTTAAAGATAATATAGGCTACTCGCATCCGATAATTTGACCAAAAATAGTATGACCATTTTCTTCTGTTTAATCCCTCTTATTTATTATTACCATTATTTTTGTCCACATATTGTGGCCCTTATGAAGTTAAAGGAAAAATTGCAATCAGGAGAAGAGGGGGGGGGGGGGGGGGGCTATATAATAATAATAATAATAATAATAATAATAATAATAATAATAATAATAATAATAATAATAATAATAATAATAATAATAATAATAATAATAATAAAAATAAACTATGGGAATGAATCATATTTTTTTGTGTATATATTCAAATTGGAGTTACATTGGTCTGTTTGTTTGTCTGAATTGCATGAATACTGTGTAATAAATAATAATAATAATAATAATAATAATAATAATAATAATAATAATAATAAGACAAAAATAGTTGTGCCACTGATCTATAATCATGATTTTGAATCCATTGTTTGATATCTGAAGGAGTTAAGAGTATTTAAACCATAAATCACGTGACTAAAGCATATCATGAAGCTGTATAGCCCATATCAGATAAAGTGATACAAATTAAATTAAAAGAAAAACAGAAAAGAAAAGAAAGGCGGGGAGAGCCCGGGAGATTACGGTGACTATAAAAAAATATCATCATAACCATGAACTACTGTAGCACTCCATAGGTTATAGATATGCTTGCCATATAGTTTTATCCAGACTACTCCATTCCAACTCATTGTGGGGGTTGGGGGGAGCCCCAATATTTGTGTGTCTGAAATCAAAGCTGGACATTTCAATCATAAAAACTAGTCTTTTAATACATAATAACCTATACCAGTATAATGTGAAGTGTGCCAGTAAAAAAAATGGGGAGGAAAAAAACAAGAAAAAAAACAAGCAACAAAACTAGAGAGAGAGAGAGAGAGAGAGAGAGAGAGAGAGAGAGAGAGAGAGAGAGAGAGAGAGAGAGAGAGAGACCTTAGTCCGTTCTGCATGAGCGCATTCCATCAGTCCGATCCATGTGTAGGGTGGGCAGTACCTTTAATCCACGCCTTTCAGAAAGTCTTCCGCTTCTTGTGGGGTCTTGAAAAACTAGTCTTTTAATACATAATAATAACCTATACCAGTATAATGTGAAGTGTGCCAGTAAAAAAAAATGGAAAAAAAAAAAAAAAAAAAAAAAAAAAAACAAGCAACAAAACTAGAGAGAGAGAGAGAGAGAGAGAGAGAGAGAGAGAGAGAGAGAGAGAGAGAGAGAGAGAGAGAGAGAGAGAGAGAGAGAGAGAGAGAGAGAGAGAGAAGAAAGAGAGAGAGAGAGAGAGAGAGAGAGAGAGAGAGAGAGAGAGAGACCTCAGTCCGTTCTGCATGAGCGCATTCCATCAGACCGATCCATGTGTAGGGTGGGCAGTACCTTTAATCCACGCCTTTCAGAAAGTCTTCCGCTTCTTGTGGGGTCTTGAAAGAGTGGTCCTCGCCGTTGTGTGTAATAGTCTCGAAGGGAAGCGCATTTTAAATCGTATCCCTTTTTTGATGAGCTGATCACACACGGTGTTGTATTTACCTCTTTCCATCCTGGTCTGATAGGAGATGTCTGGTCTGATCAGAAGTTTATTGCCCTCGTAGTTCAGTACGCCTTTCGCCCGTGCTGCTGTCGTAATTCGTTGTGCATCTCGCATAGTTTGAAATTTTATGACCACAGGTCTGGTTTTATCAGGCTGGATGTCTCCTGCAGCCCTGCGACACCTGTCAATCTTCACACTGCCTTTTTCTGTATCGATATTAAGCAGAGTTGGAAGCCAGGTCTCGAAGAATTTAACAGGTTGTGTGCCCTCTGTCCCCTCTTTCAAACCCATAATACAAACGCTTTCACGTCGGCTTTGATTGTCGGCATCTTCCGCCCGCTGTTGCAGAGTCGTCACTGTTTTTTCCAGCTTTTTCAGTCTGTTTTCTATTGTTGATGTGTTGTCCTCGGCCGCTGAGATGCGGGATTCCGCCTCTGTAATGCGTTTGGTATTGTCTGACAGTCGGCTATTAAAGCCCTCCAGTGTTGCAGTCAGGGCAGTAAGCTTTAGGTCCATCAGGGCACTTATCTTTTCAGTCACATCGCGAACCACACGGGCAGCGATGTTTTCCCATTGACTTTCCTCGTCGCGGCCACCCGCAGCGCCAGGTTCAAGTTCAACTTCGGCGTCGCCCTGTTTGTTTGTCGCTGAGCGAGTTTCAATTGCGGCGCGTCCTTGTCCTTTCTTCTTCTTTTCCTCATTGGTTGACATTATTAGGGTTACTTCAACTCTACCATGGATTAAAACTTTGTTGACTATAAGTAGTGTTTAAACTAACATTTTCTCTGTGGGGTTTGGGGAGAACAGCAGAAGCGTCTCTCTCACACTGACGTCATCACCGGACTTATTTGGACCTTTTCTAACATGACAACTTAAATATTCTAAATTGGCACAGGTTTATTTCCTGTAGCTGCTGATACAATCGCTGACAGGAAGTACTGTTCCCCTGGCAACTCAATTCTTCTGAAAAGGTCTGCAAATCTTCCAACCAGGCACTTTGTCTTGCTTGATTATACTGTGGAAGCGATGGAGGAAGGTGGCTTATTTCACTGAGAACAGAGTTACTGCTGCCACCCGCTCTCATTGAAAACAACATTTATATTGAAATTACCCCTCATTTCCAAATAGCTATTTTAGTAGTGAGTGTAAAATCAACTGAAACACATAGTATCTTATAATAAGGAACATATCATATCTAAGCGTTGTCTTTTGATTTTACCAGACGTACAGTACATGTAATAGTTAATGACACTCTTCAATTTTTACTCTAATCCTCCTCCTCCAGATGTTCTGTTTACATGTCTTGTATTTGTTTGACTGACTGGCTGACTGACTGACTGGGTGACTGACTGACCGAGTGACTGACTGACCGAGTGACTGGCTGACCGAGTGACTGGCTGACCGAGTGACTGGCTGACCGAGTGACTGGCTGACCGAGTGACTGGCTGACCGAGTGACTGACTGACCGAGTGACTGGCTGACCGAGTGACTGGCTGACCGAGTGACTGACTGACCGAGTGACTGGCTGACCGAGTGACTGACTGACTGAGTGACTGGCTGACCGAGTGACTGGCTGATCGAGTGACTGGCTGACTGGGTGACTGACTGGCTGACCGAGTGACTGACTGACCGAGTGACTGGCTGACCGAGTGACTGGCTGACCGAGTGACTGGCTGACTGGGTGACTGACTGACTGGGTGACTGGCTGACTGAGTGACTGACTGACCACATGTCACACTACAGGACACATTTTCGAATGGACCAGAAATCCTGGCTATTCTCAGGCCTTGTCCACACGTATACAGATATTTTTGAAAACAGACTATTTTGGCGGCTAAGTGGCGCAGTGGGCAAGGAGCTCGCCACGAACACAGGAGGTGCTGGGTTCGAGCCCAGCTCTCTGCGTTGCTTCGGGCTTGGCTGGTTGTTCATACTAATACAATTGGCAGTATTAGGGGGTGGGAAAGCCGGTGGGTGGGGATCGGACGTTGTGGACAGCGACTCCTACAGGTCGGTTGGTGCGCCTGTACAGCAGAATCAGGAAGTATCGGGGGCAGTGTGAGCCTCCCACGCGTTACTCCTCGCCACTGAGATCACGCTGTACAGGTGAAAAGATGACACGGCTGCCTCCTCGTGTACCAGAGGGGACACATGATGCAAGGCTTCGTCCATATTGCTGCCGACCAGTGGGAGGCATGGTCTATCAACGTTCGAGACAGGGGGGGGGAAGAATTGGATAATACAAAATTGGGATGGGAGAAAAATAGAAAAATGGGGAGAAAAAGTAGATAAAAATGCAATCAGGAACACGGAGAGCTCCCTGCAGCCTGCCATCTGGTCAATCAGGACCATGGAGAGCTCCCTGCAGCCTGCCATCAGGTCAATCAGGACCCTGGAGCGCTCCCTGCAGCCTGCCATCAGGTCAATCAGGACCATGGAGAGCTCCCTGCAGCCAACCATCAGGTCAATCAGGACCATGGAGAGATCCCTGCAGCCAACCATCAGGTCAATCAGGACCCTGGAGCGCTCCCTGCAGCCAACCATCAGGTCAATCAGGACCCTGGAGCGCTCCCTGCAGCCAACCATCAGGTCAATCAGGACCATGGAGAGATCCCTGCAGCCAACCATCAGGTCAATCAGGACCATGGAGAGATCCCTGCAGCCAACCATCAGGTCAATCAGGACCATGGAGAGATCCATGCAGAGAGATTTTCTAAAATACATGTACTGTTATTTCTTTAAAAAAAGGGGGGAAAATGCGTGGGGCTGGACTGGGACCAAAAATTGGAGCGTCTCACTGGAGCGTCTCACTGCAGCACCTCACTGGAGCGTCTCACTGGAGCGTCTCACTGCAGCACCTCACTGGAGCGTCTCACTGGAGCGTCTCACTGCAGCACCTCACTGGAGCGTCTCACTGCAGCACCTCACTGGAGCATCTCACTGGAGCGTCTCACTGGAGCGTCTCACTGCAGCACCTCACTGGAGTGTCTCACTGGAGCATCTCACTGGAGTGTCTCACTGGAGCATCTCACTGGAGCATCTCACTGGAGCACCTCACTGGAGCGTCTCACTGGAGCATCTCACTGGAGTGTCTCACTGGAGCGTCTCACTGGAGCATCTCACTGGAGTGTCTCACTGGAGCGTCTCACTGGAGCATCTCACTGGAGCATCTCACTGGAGTGTCTCACTGGAGCGTCTCACTGGAGCATCTCACTGGAGTGTCTCACTGGAGCGTCTCACTGGAGTGTCTCACTGGAGCATCTCACTGGAGCGTCTCACTGCAGCACCTCACTGGAGTGTCTCACTGGAGCGTCTCACTGGAGTGTCTCACTGGAGCATCTCACTGCAGCACCTCACTGGAGCGTCTCACTGGAGCATCTCACTGGAGCACCTCACTGGAGTGTCTCACTGGAGCGTCTCACTGGAGCATCTCACTGGAGCGTCTCACTGGAGCATCTCACTGGAGCATCTCACTGGAGCGTCTCACTGGAGCGTCTCACTGGAGCACCTCACTGGAGTGTCTCACTGGAGCGTCTCACTGGAGTGTCTCACTGGAGCGTCTCACTGGAGCGTCTCACTGGAGTGTCTCACTGGAGCGTCTCACTGGAGCACCTCACTGGAGCATCTCACTGCAGCACCTCACTGGAGCGTCTCACTGGAGCGTCTCACTGGAGCGTCTCACTGGAGCGTCTCACTGGAGCATCTCACTGGAGCATCTCACTGGAGCATCTCACTGGAGCGTCTCACTGCAGCACCTCACTGGAGTGTCTCACTGGAGCGTCTCACTGGAGCGTCTCACTGGAGCATCTCACTGGAGCGTCTCACTGCAGCACCTCACTGGAGTGTCTCACTGGAGCGTCTCACTGGAGCATCTCACTGCAGCACCTCACTGGAGCGTCTCACTGGAGCGTCTCACTGGAGCGTCTCACTGGAGCACCTCACTGGAGCACCTCACTGGAGCATCTCACTGCAGCACCTTACTGGATCATCTCACTGGAGCACCTCACTGGTGCATCTCACTGGAACACCTCACTGGAGCACCTTACTGGAGCATCTCACTGGAGCACCTCACTGGAGCATCTCACTGCAGCACCTCACTGGAGCACCTTACTGGAGCATCTCACTGGAGCATCTCACTGGAGCGTCTCACTGGAGCACCTTACTGGAGCACCTCACTGGAGCATCTCACTGGAGCGTCTCACTGGAGTGTCTCACTGGAGCACCTCACTGGAGTGTCTCACTGGAGCGTCTCACTGCAGCACCTCACTGGAGTGTCTCACTGCAGCACCTCACTGGAGCATCTCACTGGAGCGTCTCACTGGAGCATCTCACTGGAGCATCTCACTGGAGCATCTCACTGGAGCGTCTCACTGGAGTGTCTCACTGGAGCGTCTCACTGGAGTGTCTCACTGGAGCATCTCACTGGAGCGTCTCACTGGAGCGTCTCACTGCAGCACCTCACTGGAGCGTCTCACTGGAGCGTTTCACTGCAGCACCTCACTGGAGTGTCTCACTGCAGCACCTCACTGGAGCACCTCACTGGAGCATCTCACTGGAGCGTCTCACTGGAGCATCTCACTGGAGCATCTCACTGGAGCATCTCACTGGAGCGTCTCACTGGAGTGTCTCACTGGAGCGTCTCACTGGAGCGTCTCACTGGAGCGTCTCACTGGAGCATCTCACTGGAGCGTCTCACTGGAGCATCTCACTGGAGCGTCTCACTGGAGCATCTCACTGGAGCATCTCACTGGAGCATCTCACTGGAGCATCTCACTGGAGTGTCTCACTGGAGCATCTCACTGGAGCATCTCACTGGAGTGTCTCACTGGAGCGTCTCACTGGAGCATCTCACTGGAGCATCTCACTGGAGCATCTCACTGGAGCGTCTCACTGGAGTGTCTCACTGGAGCGTCTCACTGGAGCGTCTCACTGGACCATCTCACTGGAGCGTCTCACTGGAGCGTCTCACTGGAGCACCTCACTGGAGCGTCTCACTGGAGCATCTCACTGGAGCGTCTCACTGGAGCATCTCACTGGAGCATCTCACTGGAGCCTCTCACTGGAGCATCTCACTGCAGCGTCTCACTGGAGTGTCTCACTGGAGTGTCTCACTGGAGCATCTCACTGGAGCGTCTCACTGGAGCATCTCACTGGAGCATCTCACTGGAGCATCTCACTGGAGCACCTCACTGGAGTGTCTCACTGGAGCGTCTCACTGGAGCATCTCACTGGAGTGTCTCACTGGAGCGTCTCACTGGAGCGTCTCACTGGAGCATCTCACTGGAGTGTCTCACTGGAGCATCTCACTGCAGCACCTCACTGGAGCGTCTCACTGGAGCGTCTCACTGGAGCACCTCACTGGAGCGTCTCACTGGAGCATCTCACTGGAGCGTCTCACTGGAGCATCTCACTGGAGCATCTCACTGGAGCCTCTCACTGGAGCATCTCACTGCAGCGTCTCACTGGAGTGTCTCACTGGAGTGTCTCACTGCAGCGTCTCACTGGAGTGTCTCACTGGAGCGTCTCACTGCAGCGTCTCACTGGAGTGTCTCACTGGAGCACCTTACTGGAGTGTCTCACTGGAGCGTCTCACTGCAGCATCTCACTGGAGCACCTTACTGGAGTGTCTCACTGGAGCGTCTCACTGCAGCGTCTCACTGGAGTGTCTCACTGGAGTGTCTCACTGGAGCGTCTCACTGGAGTGTCTCACTGGAGCGTCTCACTGGAGCATCTCACTGGAGCATCTCACTGCAGCACCTTACTGGATCATCTCACTGGAGCACCTCACTGGTGCATCTCACTGGAGCACCTCACTGGAGCACCTTACTGGAGCATCTCACTGGAGCACCTCACTGGAGCATCTCACTGCAGCATCTCACTGGAGTGTCTCACTGGAGCACCTTACTGGAGCACCTCACTGGAGCATCTCACTGGAGCGTCTCACTGGAGTGTCTCACTGGAGCATCTCACTGGAGTGTCTCACTGCAGCACCTCACTGGAGTGTCTCACTGCAGCACCTCACTGGAGCACCTCACTGGAGCATCTCACTGGAGCATCTCACTGGAGCATCTCACTGGAGCGTCTCACTGGAGTGTCTCACTGGAGCGTCTCACTGGAGTGTCTCACTGGAGCACCTCACTGGAGCGTCTCACTGGAGCGTCTCACTGGAGCGTCTCACTGGAGCGTCTCACTGGAGTGTCTCACTGGAGCATCTCACTGGAGCGTCTCACTGGAGTGTCTCACTGGAGCATCTCACTGGAGTGTCTCACTGCAGCACCTCACTGGAGTGTCTCACTGCAGCACCTCACTGGAGCACCTCACTGGAGCATCTCACTGGAGCATCTCACTGGAGCATCTCACTGGAGCGTCTCACTGGAGCATCTCACTGGAGCGTCTCACTGCAGCACCTCACTGGAGCGTCTCACTGGAGCGTCTCACTGGAGTGTCTCACTGGAGCATCTCACTGCAGCACCTCACTGGAGCGTCTCACTGGAGCGTCTCACTGGAGCGTCTCACTGGAGCGTCTCACTGGAGCATCTCACTGGAGCCTCTCACTGGAGCATCTCACTGGAGCGTCTCACTGCAGCGTCTCACTGGAGTGTCTCACTGGAGTGTCTCACTGGAGCACCTCACTGGAGTGTCTCACTGGAGCATCTCACTGGAGCACCTCACTGGAGCGTCTCACTGGAGCATCTCACTGGAGTGTCTCACTGGAGCATCTCACTGGAGCGTCTCACTGGAGCACCTCACTGGAGTGTCTCACTGGAGCATCTCACTGGAGCATCTCACTGGAGCATCTCACTGGAGCATCTCACTGGAGCACCTCACTGGAGCATCTCACTGCAGCACCTCACTGGAGCACCTTACTGGAGCATCTCACTGGAGCATCTCACTGGAGTGTCTCACTGGAGCATCTTACTGGAGCACCTCACTGGAGCATCTCACTGGAGCATCTCACTGCAGCACCTCACTGGAGCACCTTACTGGAGCATCTCACTGGAGCATCTCACTGGAGTGTCTCACTGGAGCATCTTACTGGAGCACCTTACTGGAGCACCTCACTGGAGCATCTCACTGGAGCGTCTCACTGGAGTGTCTCACTGGAGCATCTCACTGGAGTGTCTCACTGGAGCATCTCACTGGAGTGTCTCACTGGAGCGTCTCACTGGAGTGTCTCACTGGAGCGTCTCACTGGAGTGTCTCACTGGAGCATCTCACTGGAGTGTCTCACTGGAGCGTCTCACTGGAGTGTCTCACTGGAGCATCTCACTGGAGTGTCTCACTGGAGCATCTCACTGGAGCATCTCACTGGAGCGTCTCACTGGAGCATCTCACTGGAGCATCTCACTGGAGCGTCTCACTGGAGCGTCTCACTGGAGTGTCTCACTGGAGTGTCTCACTGGAGCATCTCACTGGAGTGTCTCACTGGAGCATCTCACTGGAGCGTCTCACTGGAGCGTCTCACTGGAGTGTCTCACTGGAGCACCTCACTGCAGAATCTCACTGGAGCATCTCACTGGAGCGTCTCACTGGAGTGTCTCACTGGAGCGTCTCACTGGAGCATCTCACTGGAGCATCTCACACAAGAACCAGGATTCCAGTATATAGAGATATAAGGTGGTAATTTACCAAGTAGGTATGATGATGATGATGATGATGATGATGATGATGATGATGCTCATGTTCTAGGATGACAACGTTGCTGACTCCAATCGATGCCAACAGGCTTGCTTTAGCCATTCACTTGCCACTAACGTTAAGACAGTCTCTCGAAAATATCCTAAGTTTGTGAACATTCCTCTTCATGATCTTTGTTAACTCCATCAATATGAAAATAGTGACTTTTTGAACTAACTGGTGGAATCGGCTTGTTTCTGTCAGTCTTTTTTTTTGGCTGATATTCTTTCGTTTTCTAAACTTGCATCCAACAGGTTGGGTACGCTGGCTTTTTTGTTTGCCGGAAAGTGTGGCGCCTCCGGCTACTTTCTACTGCCGTAAAGCGGTAGCATAGTGTTGTAAAGTGTTGCAAGGTGTAGTCTCGTTATCTCTATACTAAGAGGAATAATTCATTTCAGTTTTTCTTTTAGGTTGTTATCTTGTACTATGTAGTGCTCTCTTATTTTCCCCTTTTCAGGTTGGACTGAGGGTTTTATTATTTAAAAAGGGGTCAAGGATCAATGGGCCAGTCTTGTTTTCCGTTTTCTGTGTGTGCCAGTTCTGTATCATAGTCGGTTCCGCTCGGCGTCACTCATGCACTGTCCTCGCACACGTGCACGCGCACTGAATAAAGACCACAATGTACCTTTAATCCCAATATTTGTCTGACCACACCCCTATCAGCTCACCTACAGAAGCAGGTGTGTGGTCACCTGCTCTCCTCCTTTCTCGCTTTCACCACAAGGAAGTGCCTCGGTAGATCCCCACTTGACGTGATGTAATGGTAGAGAAGAGTTGGAAAACAAGCGATACGTTGACATCATATCTTTATTTTCTCTCTCACTATATTCGAGAAAATACGGCGATATTGTCTTCGTACTGGAGTGTCTGGAAGATGATGATCATTCTAAAAATCCTCCACCGGTTTTCGTATTGGGAGTTCGCGCCGCTACATGCTTTCCAACTGCAGTCCTTGCTGTGTGCTGGTTGCGGTAAAGGCACAGCTGGACTGTAGGACGCGCCGCTGTTGTGAGAAGCGGTGGGTTCCAGGTTTGGTGAGTTATGTTTTTGCTGGCGAGCTCCACTTGTCTGGTAGTGCTATGGGGGCTAGTTGACAATGTTTATGAAAACCGGCCCCAGACTAGGGTCTTTTGTTCAGCCTCTTAGGCGACGGCGGAAGACCTTGGTCTGAAGCCCATTATAATTAACTAGTGGGCCACGACCAATAACACTGGTGATCCCTGTGTTTTCTGGACGAGTGGTTGTTTCTCTGTCACCGTGAGGCCCCTTCTTTCATAATACAAATGAGAGTATTCCCTCACGAGGAAATATGGGCATGGATGTTCGTTAGCGGAAGATCTGTGTTCAAGTCAGCTACAGGCCAGTTGGGTATTGTGCTGGCTCCGTCGGGTGTTGGTAAAATCACCGTTGTAAAACTGTGTTAACATCTTGTTTCTCTTCTCTCTTAAACAGTGAGGAGGGTTTCAGAACGGCGGCCTGTCTGAGTGATTGTTATATCATTGTTGTAAATTCCCCATGATTTGTTATGCTGTGTATTGTCATTTCCAGTCAGGCACTTCTTTGATGGCCCAGGGGTCCTATTATTTATAGTCTGGCATCTCTCTGGACAGCCCAGGGGTCCTAATGGGTTTAAATACAGCGGCCATCTTGCCCCCATGTGTTCCATTGCTGTCTGCTTTCCCAGTAAGAGTGCGTTCATGAACTAAGTAAGTCACCAATAGCCTACAAATATAGTGCCTATGGTAATGATAGATACATGTCATATGTAGCCTGCCTTATGTGTTGAGATGCTGTGACATGCATGTGTGACTATGATTTGGTTTGCTACGTTGTGTTAATTCATGCTGCTAATTGAGCTATGCTAATGCCAATAATGCTATAGCATCTCTTCAGTTGTGTGTTCTGGATGCCATTGCATTCTGCCATTTACTTGTTATGTTGGTCCATGCGGCCGATGCTAATATGCTAGATAGCATCTTTTCAGTTGTGTGCATTATGTTTGGTCCATGCGGCCAATGCTAATATGCTAGATAGCATCTTTTTCAGTTGTGTGCATTATGTTTGGTCCATGCAGCCAATGCTAATATGCTAGATAGCATCCTTTCAGTTGTGTGCATTATGTTTGGTCCATGCAGCCAATGCTAATATGCTAGATAGCATCCTTTCAGTTGTGTGCATTATGTTTGGTCCATGCGGCCGATGCTAACATGCTAGATAGCATCCTTTCAGTTGTGCGCATTATGTTTGGTCCATGCAGCCAATGCTAATATGCTAGATAGCATATTTTGCTGTGAGTTCAGGTTATGATTAATAAGCATGTACCTCTGTTAATTATTGTGTGTTCTGCTTATCTGTTGCAGAACACCACTCACTCAATCTTTGATCGCTCCATCCAGCCCTACGACATGGATGGAAGCATATCGCTCAACAACAGAATCCATAATAAATACGAAAGGACTGTTCTCTGTGTCTGCGTCCGCTCTCTGACCGGGGTGTGCCCTTCTGGATGAAGTGGCTCCAGCAAACTTTGCAAACAAGCATTATATCTTCAATATTGGTCCTTCGAGCCGGAGAACTTCACCCACGACGGCGCCATGGACACACAGAGAACAGCAGCAGACGAAAATGGAAGACGAGGAGGAAGGCTGCGACAGCTTCCAGCACACCTGCAAGGCTATCTGGTTAGTTTACCACAGTCCCTCATGCCTAATACTGCACCGTCTCTACCAGATGACAGCGAAGGTGCCACCGCACAGCAGCTGCGGTCACTCAGCCTGCAGACCGAGTTTGCAGCTACAGGTGACCAGCTCCACACTGCGCTCGGGCCCCCTCCCTGCCTCTCATTGCCGGGAGCAGTCGATCAGACGCGACACTGGGACCTATCACCGTATGCTAACACCCGGCCTGACCAGCGGGAAGTGTGTGTGGGGCTCACATCGCCATCCCCATCAGAGCAGAGCCACCACAGTCGGAGCCTAACAGGTGGCACCTCTGACGCAAGAGGACCTTGCTCTACCGTGCCCCTACGCCTTCCACCACCATTGTCACATCATAGTCTGAGCGTCCCACCCAACCGCTCACCATGGTCGAGCTCGCTGCCACTAATACCGCTGCTGTGCCCAACAACTGCAACGTTACAGTCTCAAGCCACAACCTGTACACCGGGCCAAAGGCAGCAAGCCTACATGTCGACTCAGTCTCTACCGCCGACAGTAACCTCCGCACCGCTGTTCGGGGCTGCTCCGAGGCCCCCAGCCCCCACCGCGATGAGTCTGGTCATGCCACAGTCTGACTTCCAGGTGATGCAAGCAGTGGGTCACGTGGGCCAGCAAATGCCAACGGTACCAAGTTACCAGCCTACCTACCGGTCAAACCAGCCTGTGTCATCAATGGTGAGGAGCAGGCATGGCAGCACACCAGCGGCCGCACAGACCCGGTATGAGCTTACGCCAATGAGATCTGCATATCAAGTGCATCAATATACTACAGCTACGCCTGCACAGCCTAATTATCAACCTCAGACTGCAACAGCACTCTACCCTGCACGATGGTTACCCACTGCAGCTGCTCTCCAGCCAGTGGGCCAACATACAGCAGGTGCACCTCAGCAGTCTACCTATCAACTACCCTCCTGGACAGCGCCGCCTTCACCATTCACAACCGCTGTCGCAGCAGCGAGGGCATATCAGCCTCCACCAGTATTCCCTGCTCAGCAAGCGTATCAAGCGCTGCCGCACCAGCTGAGCCACCATCAACGATCATCATATCTGCCTCCACCAATCAACACTGCTCAGCAATTGCATCAAGCACTGCCGTACCAGCAGAGCCATCAACAACCAGCATGTCAGCCTCCACAAGCCATCCCTGCTCAGCATATGTATCAACCATTGCTGCACCAACTGAGCCACCATCCACAACCAGTGTATCAGCCTCAGCCTGCTGCATCGACTCAGCCAGCCTATCAGCTTGTGCATCCAACACCCGGTCCAGCACCCTATTATCATGTAGCAGTTCCACCGGTCCAGTATGTCCGTCAGGCCCAGTACACAGCACTACAGGATCCATACGCTCTCCAGCCTCCCAGGCAGCCAGTCCCTGTACCTAAACTGCCTAACCTGGTCCATGACAGCGAGAGAGAGTTCACGGACCTTAAGATGGCGCTGGACCACCTACTCGATGCCCACACTGAACTTTTTGAGCACTACAAGTACCGTGTACTTATGGAGCAGCTGGTTCTAGATGAGGCTAAGCTGATAGCCCAGTCCTGCAGGCATTATGCGCAACCCTACACCGCCGCCATGCAGGCCTTGCAGCGGCAATACGGACAGCCATATCAGCTTGCACAAAGCGAGATTGCCGCACTACTGAACGCTCCTGATCTCAAAGCAGGAGATACCAAAGCCTTCCAGAGCTTCGCCCTTAGCGTCGACTTGCTAGTGGGAATGCTCACATCACTGGAAGGACCTAACGGGATGGAAGTCAGGTCGACCGGCCATGTGGACCGGCTCCTGTGTAAACTCCCTACGCAAGTGAGAGATGGCTTTGTGGAGCACCTACAAGCTCGAGGTCGCCTCGACACGACCAGCCTAAACCCGTACGACCTTCGAGACCTCGCCGACTGGCTCAGGGTAAAGGCTGAAGCTCAAAGACTGTCAGAGAGAATGGCACAGCGCCATCGGATGGAAGGGACACAGTTCTCTAACAGAGACAAGCAAGTTCCCCCACCCAGACCTTGCAACCAGCCTTTCTCTGTTTATTATGGCTCCGCCAAGCCTAAACAAGACAGCCACCAGCCTGCTGAGACATCTCAATCAGAAGCCAAGAAGCAGAAGTTCAAGAGGATGTGTCTCTTCTGTAGGAGTGCCAAGCACTACCTATCGCAGTGTCCAGACATTGTCCAATGCTCGCCGGGAAAGGTTGAGAAGTGGATAGCAAATGGCAAACGTTGTCGTAATTGCGGTCGTACCAGCCATGAGCAAGATGCCTGCACCTTGAGGAAACCATGCAGTGAGTGCCAGGAGGTCCACCTCAGAGTTCTCCACGCCATCGCCAAGTCGGGTCCCCGTGCCTACCTCATCACACCAAAGGATGGTGCCTCGCTCTCCAACTCCAAACAAGGAGGGAAGGTGTACCTTAAGGTGGTACCAATCGTCATTACTAACGGGAGCAAGTCACTGCACACTTATGCGATCCTAGACGATGGAGCTGAACGCACGATAATACTGCCTGCTGCAGCTCGACACCTGGACCTTAAAGGCGAAGTGGAGTCCCTCGCACTGCGGACGATTCGCCAGGACGTGGCTCGCCTCACTGGCAAGTCTGTAGATTTCCATGTGGCCTCCCTGACTCATCCTTCTGAACAGCACCTGGTGAAGGGCGCCTTCACAGCAGGTCGATTAGCCCTGTCCGAGCAGTCTTACCCTGTGACTGCGCTTCAGGAACGCTATCGCCACCTGAGGGGGCTCCCATTGCAGGACTTCAGTCAAGTGCATCCACTACTGCCAATTGGTGCAGACTGCACCCATCTGATCACATCCCAAGAACCCATCAGATTCGGCCCCAAAGGTGGACCCGCAGCAGTCCACACAGCGCTCGGCTGGGCACTCCAAGGCCCAGATGGTCTTGCGTCACAGGCTACTTCATGCTACTTTACCTCTCTCAAGTCTGCACCGGACGACCTCTATCAACACGTTGAACGTCTCTGGCAGCTTGATGTGCTTCCATTTAGAAGTGGAAAGCTAGCAGTAAGGGCCCGTCTGGACCACGAGACTGTGGGCATCCTGGAAGCACGCACTGAGAGGGTGAAGGTTGGTGACACACTCCGATACGCCACGCCTCTGCTCCGCGCAAAGGACGTGCCACCACTGAAAGCCACTGCCAAAGCAGTCATGCCAATGCCCCGTAACACAGAGCAAAGACTGGTAGGAGATTCAGCTAAGGCTCAAATCACTGGAGCAGAGATCAAAAAGCTCGATGGAGGATGTGTTGCCAAGCTGGGTGAAGAAGCGATAAATGAGTCTGACGAGTCATGGTTCACCCATCACGGGGCGGCGGCCGACTCCTCCTTACCTCAACCTAACCTGCATGACACCGAAGTCTTCCTGCTGAAGACCAGCCAGGCGGACTGCTTCCCAGAGGGATTTAAGTGTCTCAGAGCTGGAAACCCAGTACTGCCCAGTAGTAAGCTCAGTACGCTCTCACCAGAGATGGATCATACAATGGGTCTTCTCCAAATTGGTGGACGCTCTTGTCACCTGGACACCTCCTGTTCTACTGACATCCACCCCATAGTTCTCGATCCTGGCCATGCAGTGACGAAACTCATCAAGGATGTAGATGCCCGCCTACTCCACCAAGGGCCCAATAGGGTCTTCGCAGAGATCAGGCACCAGTACTGGGTCCTGTGGGGAAGACGGGCCATCAAGCATCATCAGAGGACCTGCACAGGATGTAGGAAGTGGAGGTGGGAGCCGGTGGCTCCAATGGTGGCAGACTTACCTCCTGCCCGGTTGCGGCCCCTTAAGCCACCATTATGTGACACCAAACAGGTTGCTGATGGGGCGGCGGGATGCCTCCCTGCCACAAGTGTCCTACGCTCCCGACCCGACTGTGGCAAATGATGGCGACAATCAGAGACCTCGGTAGCCACTTAGGGAATTTGACTGTTTACATAATAGCTATGCTATTCTTGGGGCGGCTGTTGTAAATTCCCCATGATTTGTTATGCTGTGTATTGTCATTTCCAGTCAGGCACTTCTTTGATGGCCCAGGGGTCCTATTATTTATAGTCTGGCATCTCTCTGGACAGCCCAGGGGTCCTAATGGGTTTAAATACAGCGGCCATCTTGCCCCCATGTGTTCCATTGCTGTCTGCTTTCCCAGTAAGAGTGCGTTCATGAACTAAGTAAGTCACCAATAGCCTACAAATATAGTGCCTATGGTAATGATAGATACATGTCATATGTAGCCTGCCTTATGTGTTGAGATGCTGTGACATGCATGTGTGACTATGATTTGGTTTGCTACGTTGTGTTAATTCATGCTGCTAATTGAGCTATGCTAATGCCAATAATGCTATAGCATCTCTTCAGTTGTGTGTTCTGGATGCCATTGCATTCTGCCATTTACTTGTTATGTTGGTCCATGCGGCCGATGCTAATATGCTAGATAGCATCTTTTCAGTTGTGTGCATTATGTTTGGTCCATGCGGCCAATGCTAATATGCTAGATAGCATCTTTTTCAGTTGTGTGCATTATGTTTGGTCCATGCAGCCAATGCTAATATGCTAGATAGCATCCTTTCAGTTGTGTGCATTATGTTTGGTCCATGCAGCCAATGCTAATATGCTAGATAGCATCCTTTCAGTTGTGTGCATTATGTTTGGTCCATGCGGCCGATGCTAACATGCTAGATAGCATCCTTTCAGTTGTGCGCATTATGTTTGGTCCATGCAGCCAATGCTAATATGCTAGATAGCATATTTTGCTGTGTGTTCAGGTTATGATTAATAAGCATGTACCTCTGTTAATTATTGTGTGTTCTGCTTATCTGTTGCAGAACACCACTCACTCAATCTTTGATCGCTCCATCCAGCCCTACGACCTGGATGGAAGCATATCGCTCAACAACAGAATCCATAATAAATACGAAAGGACTGTTCTCTGTGTCTGCGTCCGCTCTCTGACCGGGGTGTGCCCTTCTGGATGAAGTGGCTCCAGCAAACTTTGCAAACAAGCATTATATCTTCAATAATCATTGTGTACAAGTTCAGGTGATAGCTGCTTAGCTTACGTGCTAGTGGTGGCCTACTGTTAGCCAGTCAGCTGTTAGCTGCGGCGCTAGCCTGTTGTGATCACTAGGCTAGGAAACGTTAGCTTGCGTGCTAGTTATGGCCTACCTAGGCTAGGCTAGGAAACGTTAGCTTGCTGCTATCGGCCGAGTGCGGCCGTTAGCTTAATGCTACACTGTTGAACGTGCTTTGATTATAACATGTTTTAAACACTCTTGACTACGACGTCATCTTTGACAGAGGATGTTCGTCGAACCTGCCCTGAGCCAGGACGGCAAGGACTGCGTCAACAAGGGGGACCGTAGCGATGGGATGGAGCGGCGACGCTGCCCAGGTCGACAACACAGAACGGCTGTGTTTACTACGGTGCCTTGTTAGAGGCTGCAGTTTCGCTTGATCTGCGCTCAAGGTAGGCAAGGTCTGACCAGACCTTGAGCACTTCTTCTTGCTTTCCCTTCTAAATGTTTTGTAAATAACGATGTTTTCCAAAACGAGTGTTGCTGCACTACATTTAGGATACGATGCGAGTTATGTGTGAATTGTCTTGTCACTGGTATTTAGCTTCTCCATGCAAATCGGGTTGTTTGTTACAGATGTGAAAATGATCTGGTTTGTTGTGTTGAGGAACATCATGTGTGTTTATGTACTGTGTACTCACAACTAAGGGGGTTAAACTAACCTATAAAGCTATGCTTAGTGACATATGAGTAAAGAATGATTCTTTTCTCAGCCTGTAATGACAATGAACAGTGTGTTCACATATTAACAGGTTTACCTGTTCAACTGGCCGTATTAAGGGTAAAGTAGGAGGGTTGTGTTTTCCCCCCGGTTCCCTGGGGACTTCTTCATCCTCCTCTCAGACATGTTGTTACACTACATTGTGTCACTGTGTGGTAGGGATACGATGTAACCCTTAGCTTGATTGCTGAGGTTGTGCTAAAACTGCTTGAGAAACTTTATTTTTCTAAAAGAAAAGATTGTTTGGTCGCTTTTCGTGTGTGCTTAGCAAGGCCTTTGGCCGATACTAATCGAGAATTATGTATTCTCTCATTATTAAAAACGGCGTTCCTCTGTAGAGTGTTTTTCCCATTTTTTGTAGGTGATGATGGGTTGTGTGTGTCATGTGACCTACAACTGGGTTGGGCTGGCCACAGAAGCACATGTGTAAGTTTGGTACCGGGGCTCTTGGAGAGCCCTCTCTATTCTGTGTTTTTTCCTTAGTAAAAATCAGATAGCAGGTTAGCACATGCGCTGTGTGAAGCTGTTAGACGCTTCATGGAGCTGACTATGACTGTGTCATACTCTCTTTTTGTCATTACATCGTATCATGGGTGTGGGGTCGTAAAGGGGTGAACTGGTAACCTTTCCTCCCCCTTTTTTCTGTTGGTCAGGGGTAAACCCACCTGTCCTTCAAGGTTCCTGTCACGTTGCGGTTCGGCACGTTAGTTTCCGGAGATTCCTGGTCCCACGCCCTGGAATATTGGGCGTGTGCACCGCAGAAATTCCCCCGCCATAGAGTACGTCACTGTGCGCGTCTCTGTTGGTAGGACTTCCGTGTGCTGTTCAGGTCCATATGATGGATCTGTTAAAACGGGGGGTGGTCAGGGCTCCTCCTCACGAAGCTCCTATTCGGGCCTTCTGTGAGTTGGGACTCTCCTTCCATGTGAGGGAGCCTCCTCAGAGTACAGAGCCTCCTCCTCAGATTGATAAGGTGAGTGGAACCTCAAGAAGGAGTCCTACTCTATTGTGTGTGTATTCGATTCAATTTGATTATTGAGTGTGTATGGGTTCAGTGCCTCCTCCCCGGAGAGCCCTAAAACCAAACTTTTATATGGCGCAAGGTGCAATATATTCTTTTCAATCTGTACAGCTCGCGTGGGAAGTCTCTCTGGGGATTTCCGTCTCCTCTCTATGGGAGGGTGGTGGAATGTAAAAATTTAAACAATTTTTACCCCCGGCCGTGTAGACTGGGATACATACTGTTGGTGCTTCCTTCTTTTCTTTTAAAAAGAGTTGGAGTTAGGAAGTATCACACCCCTCATGTCGTTCCCCTGGGCGCCTTGGGGATTCAATGACAGGTCTAAATAGCCTGTTCATTGATGTGGTTGTGTCCCGACGCACGCATAGTGCTAGCTCGGGGTGTTCTGTAATCAGGCGACTGACTGGCACGCCTTGGTTGCTTGGGGTTAAAACGGCGTTTTTATAAAGCAACTGGGATGGAGGTTTTTCCTCTTCCGACGACCTGTTTTGGTTGTCGACGGATTCTCGTTCATATCTGGGGGATGATGACGGAATGGATCTGAACATATGTAGAGGGGTCTCACGCCCTGGGGGTGGGCCACCGGGGCGCGGTTCGCCCCGAACGTCTGGGTGGCGCTTTCTTTTCATGTTTAAGATCAACACGCATATCTGCCCCTTCTCCTGGAGTAGGCATGTCGGCGTGGTTAGGGCACGGTACTGGTTCTGGTCACGCTGGTCCGGATCAGTTGAACCCGTTGTCCGCCGGGGATGCAGATCTGCTGTTCTGGTACCCTGAGGGACTTGGGCTTTTTTCAGGGGGAAAAATGCCAGGTCGGTCCGGGTGTCACAGGGTTAAGCGCTATGGAGACCCTGGTTGGGTAAATTTTTTACTCAGCACTGTCGTAATGGCTTACGGCCATGCCAACCTGTACACGCTCGATCTCGTCAGATCTCGGCCGCTACACAGGTTGGTCCTGGTTAGTACTTGGTTGGGAGACCGCCTGGGAATACCAAGTACGGTGTGCTTGGGGCTGGTTCTCCATTCTTTTTCGCTCCTCTCTCACGCATGGCGAAGAGGGGCCTGTTGGGGTGGTCTTTGACCTCCTCTGGTGACCTTGTGCTTCCCGTATCGCTGGGCCCGGTCCGAAGTACTGTTTCGTCGACCCGTAGGCCTGGGTTAACCCTTTTTTGAAAACTAAAACACTTGTACTGCGGTATAGCCGGTGTATACCTGCAGGTGTGTTTTGGAGTTTTTTCTTGAGGGGTTATAGGAACAACCACCGCATTGGGTAACACCAAGGTGGTTGATTCCCTGGTGTGTTGGAGCAGTGTCAACTCCCGGGTTCACCGGTTGAGGTTGCCCCTGCACGTTCATGACGTCTGCCAATCGTGTCAGCCTTCTCTGCCTCAACCCCTCTGGGTGGGTTTTTTTTAAATGGAGGCTTGGTCATGCACAGTGGCGGCTCCTGAATTATTCTCCAGAGGGGGCGCTAGGGGGCGCTATACCAAACATGTACCACGCATTGGCCAAATAAAGTACTGTCTAATTCACAACTTGAAACACAATATATAAATAGAAACATTAGAAACAAACTCGCTCCGTCTCCAAACACACGCATAGGCAGAGAGAGAGAGAGAGAGAGAGAGAGAGAGAGAGAGAGAGAGAGAGAGAGAGAGAGAGAGATGGAGAGAGACACACCACGGCGGGTGCAGCACAACAGAAGAGAGAGAGAGAGAGAGAGAGAGAGAGAGAGAGAGAGAGAGAGAGAGAGAGAGAGAGAGAGAGACACCACGGCGGGTGCAGCACAACAGAAGAGAGAGAGAGAGAGAGAGAGAGAGAGAGAGAGAGAGAGAGAGAGACACCACGGCGGGTGCAGCACAACAGAAGAGAGAGAGAGAGAGAGAGATGGAGAGAGACACACCACGGCGGGTGCAGCACAACAGAAGAGAGAGAGAGAGAGAGACTGTCCAGACTCCAGACTGAATCACAAGTTCACAACACACAGCCTCGAACATGTTGCAAACTGTGGCTAAGGAAGAAACTGGCATCGCCGCGTCGGCCAATCAGAGAGCGTCTCCGCGAAATGCGGCTATGGAAATTCTAGACGGAAATTCTAAACACTTGCCTAGACCGCTTCAAATTGCGCCCGGCTTCCATCATAAACATCATATTTCAACGCACAACGCGTTACGCACTGATTGGCTGCGACGGATACAGCGATGAAACAGTGACGCGCACTCAGAGCGCTATTGCGTCTAGCCCGAGAGAAATACGGCAGGAGAAATGCGGCTAAGGTAACTAATGGAACGTTCTTTATCAGACAGAATCGTCACTTCCTGTTAAGGAAAACGATTATTAATATTTTATATTTTAACGTTATATTGTGCATTGGAAACACAAACATACTTAAAATGAGTAAATATTATTCATTTTAAACATGTTTATTTTATTTTTAGGAGTCTAAAATAAAAATTAAAATAAAACATTTTCTTCTTCTCCTGCTCTCTTTACCAGGGGGGGCGGCGCCCTAGCGCCCCCCAGTGGCGGCCGCCACTGGTCATGCAACAACGCCAGCATACGCCCCTTCCGCCGGCGCGGCTGTGTTCAGCTGTCCCCTCTGGCGCCTGTCTCGTCCGCAGTCTCCAGGCTAGGGTTAACAGCCTGTTGCCTGGTTTTTCCCCGGTGCGCTGCCTGCTTCCGTTGGTTAACCTTTTTTGTGTGCTTACGGCCATGCTGACTGCCTGTTCTGCAGGGTCAGTGTGCCAGGCGGTGTACTATTGGGGGGACAGGGCCCGCTCGGCTGAGGGGCCTTTGTCCGAATACGCTGGCGATGTGGGGGGCGGGGTCACTAAGTGCCCACCTGGTGGGGTCTTGATGCTGGCATCATGGACTTCTCCGGGCCCCCATTCCAGGGGGTCCAGTCCCTTTGGTGGGTCTGGGCCTTCCTTCACGCTCCGCTGCTACGGCCTTGCCACGGGGTTGGGTTTGCCCTTGACCCCGTGATTCTGGGGGCAGTAACGAGGTTGTTCCCTCCGTTCGTTCCCGGGTGGCATGCGGGTTGTGCGTGTGTGTAGTCCTGGGGTCAGGCCACGGTCTGCTCACCCTGTGCGTTGAGTTGCTTGAGTGCCTCTTCGCACGGTCGGGTCCGTCGCCCTCCCGGGAAACCTCCAATAGGGGGGGTGCCCTCCATTAGGGAGGGTCGGGGGGCTCTGCCCTCCCTGTTCTGATGGTTGTGGGGGGCCTTCAGCGGGGTGTATTTGTCGGCCGGTGGCTCCGCTCGGCCTCCCTATGTGCATGAGTGACGCCGAGCGGAACCGACTATGATACAGAACGTTAGGTTATGACTATAACCAAGTTCTGTTAATAGTGGTGACGCTCGGCGTCCGATGCCGCTGCAGCCCTTGATCTCACCTTGTGGTGAAAGCTTGGGAAGGAGGAGAGCAGGTGACCACACACCTGCTTATGTAGGTGAGCTGATAGGGGTGTGGTCAGACAAATATTGGGATTAAAGGTACATTGTGGTCTTTATTCAGTGCGCGTGCATGTGTGCGAGGACAGTGCATGAGTGACGCCGAGCGTCACCACTATTAACAGAACTTGGTTATAGTCATAACCTAACGTTATGTGTTCTGTCTGTTTGTCCCGTCTCTGTGTGCTCTTGTGTTTTATAATCTTTTATGGATCTGCTTTTCTCTACTATGTTTGGTCAATGATAGTATCCTCCTTATAAAACGTATGAACAACTGGATAGTGCTAAAGGTTTGAAAATTATTCATTTGAATATCAGAAGCCTTCGTACCAAAATAACTCTACTTCGTGCATGGGTTGAACTATATAAACCAAATATTATAACCTTGTCTGAAACCTTGCTCTCCAATAGAATATCTAATAATGAAATTAAACTCACAAATGATGTCTTATATAGAGCTGACAGGGGAACAAAGGGAGGCGGTTTAGCCACATATACATATGTGTCATCCACTCTGGCTTCCGAACTAATTACACCTGTTGTTGAGCCGTCTCACTTTGAGAGTATCTTTGTAAAGGTAACTCTGCATGAAAACAAGTATATTACTATAGGAAATATTTACAGACATCCTTCTTCACCTGCTGAATCCTTTAATTGTATAGCCTCTACCATAAACTCTATAAGTAATAAAAATGAACTTATTATTCTGGGAGACTTTAATAAAAATTGGACTGATAAATCATCTAACAAACAAAAAAGCATATTTGGTCATTTGAATTTAAGCCAGCTAATTAATGAGCCCACTCGTGTCACACCCACATCGCAATCTCTAATTGACTGGATACTGGTCTCTCATCCAGATAGAATTTTAAAATCAGGAGTGATGTCTGATTGTTTCAGTGACCACTCACTTGTGTACTGTATTTGGAAAATTAAACTTCCTAAATCACCACCCAAACTGATTAAAATCAGGCAATATAAAAAAATGAACATTGGCCAATTTATCAATGATGTGATTTCTATCAACTGGGATAGGTACCAACTAATACCAAATGTTCACTGTGCTTGGGACTTCTTTCTCTCTGAGTTTACTGAAATTATTGACAAATATGCTCCTTATAAAAATATAAAAGTCAAAGGAAGGCATCTTCCCTGAATTACTTCTGAACTAAGTCCAAGGATCCTGCTGACTGGGAAAAGTACAGGCAGTTGAGAAATGTGTCCAAAACCATGACCAGAAATGCAGAAGCCAATTATTATAGAGAGTCTCTTACTCTTGATTTTAAAAATCCCAAAAACGTTTGGAAGAAAATAAAAGATTTAACTGGTTCGGATAAAAAATATATCCTCTAACCAAATAAGAGTCAACAATATTATTTTACACAATCCTAATTTAGTCGCGGATGCATTCAATCAACACTTTTCTTCTGTCTCTTCTCCCACAATGCATGATCCTTATATTGCTCTTAACAATATTCAGCCCTGTAACAGCTCCTTCTCTTTTAAGAAAATAACACCTGTTGAGGTCCATGCTGCAATTAATGATCTGAAAGTAGGTAGTGGTCCCGGGTTAGATGACATTGAGAAGAAATGTCTAATTATAGCATCACACATTATCATGTATCCACTCTGTGATCTTTTCAACATGTCATTATCCACTTGTGAAATACTGGCTATCTGGAAGTGGTCTTGTATCACTCCTTTGCATAAAGGGGGTGATTTTCTAGAACCTAATAATTACCGTCCAATCTCAATTATCTGCTCCACTATAAAAATATTTGAAAAGTTTATAACCAATTATCATATTATCTAGATGAACACAATATATTATCACCCAATCAATCTGGCTTTAGATCAATTCATTCCACAACTACAGCACTATTGAAACTTACTAGTGATATTTTCTCTGCCTCTAATAATGGTAACTTGACTGGTGCTATTTTTATTGATTTGAGCAAGGCCTTCGATCTCGTTGACCACTACCTCCTTTTAGATAAATTATATTCTGTTGGTTTGTCAAGGAATTCTTTATTATGGTTTAATTCCTATCTTCATAATAGAAAGCAATTCAAGGTAGAAAATCTGATTTATTAGTTGAACAAAGGTGTGCCGCAGGGCTCAACTCTTGGCCCACTTCTTTTTTCTATTTTTATAAACGACCTCCCTTCAATTATTTCTGAATGTTGTATTCAGCTCTATGCTGGTGACACAGTAATTTACACCTCCAAATCCACTCTATCACACATTGAATTAGCTCTGCAATCTTCCTTGCAACATTGGCTAGCTGCTAACAAATTACTACTTAACAAAAGCAAATCATATACAATGATCTTTGGTACTCGCCAGTGCATCAAATCTAAAGCCAAATCTTGTTTATGTGCTATTCATAGTTTAGATGGTACACCTTTGCAAAGAGTCGAACACAAAAAATACTTGGGTGTTTGGCTTGACTCTGAACTATCATTTAAGTGTCACATTGATCATATCGTAAGAAAAATGTATCTTAGTGGGTCTACCGCTCCAGAAAATGCTTAACTTTTTCTGTTAGAAAGAAGCTTGTAATTCAACTTATTTTGCCATTACCAGGTTGCATCCAAAACAAATCTCATTCCTCTCAATACATCTTACAATAAATTATGCAGATTTGCTCTTGGATGCCCTTTTACAACTCATCACTGTCACTGTATGAAACACTGAATTTGCCCTCTCCCACTGTAAGAAGACAGCGCCACTGGTTACAATTTATTTTCAAATATATTCATCTTAATTATCCGCAATATCTAAAACAATACTTGACTCCATATTCTTCCAATTATTATTTAAGGCATTCTAGCCAACTCTATTTTTCCATACCTACACTTTCAACACTCTCAAAAGCAACAGCCAAGAAAGCCTTTTTGTCCAAAGCCCCTTCTGATTGGAATAACTTACCTGCAAGTACTCGTTCCATCTCATAATTTTATTTATTAAAAAATTCGCTGTCTTCTTACTTTCATAGTACATGTACATGTTTTTAGTTTATCATTTTTAGTTTATCATTTATATACTGCATACTATGATGACTTTCACTACTTATCTCGTACGAAGTAACAATCCATTCCTTTCCTTGCTTGATTTGTGTTTTGTTTTGTTTGTCCTGTTTATTTTGTGATCTTGTATGTTGGTTTACTTATTTTGTAATGTCATTTCTCAGTTGATTTTGTTGTTGTAGATTGTTTCGATGTCCAATGTTTTTTGTGTTTTTTTTCTTCGGAAAATGTACATACATTATATTGTGTTAGGAGCCCCTCGAAAATGAGATGCTACATCTCAAGGGGTTATTCCGAATAAAGAATTTTAATATATATGATGATGATGGTGATGATGATGATGATGATGCTGGTGATGATGGTGAGGATGGGAACACGGCAGCAGTAGTTAACAGCAGAACAGTAGTAGTTAGCAGCAGAGCAGCAGTAGTTAGCAGCAGAGCAGCAGTAGTTAGCAGCAGTAGTTAGCAGCAGAGCAGCAGTAGTTAGCAGCAGGGCAGCAGTAGTTAGCAGCAGAGCAGCAGTAGTTAGCAGCAGAGCAGCAGTAGTTAGCAGCAGAGCAGCAGTAGTTAGTAGCAGATCAGCAGTAGTTCGCAGCAGGGCAGCAGTAGTTAGCAGCAGGGCAGCAGTAGTTAGCAGCAGGGCAGCAGTAGTTAGTAGCAGATCAGCAGTAGTTAGCAGCAGGGCAGCAGTAGTTAGCAGCAGATCAGCAGTAGTTAGCAGCAGATCAGCAGTAGTTCGCAGCAGGGCAGCAGTAGTTAGCAGCAGAGCAGCAGTAGTTAGCAGCAGACTCAGAGCAGCAGTAGTTAGCAGCAGAGCAGCAGTAGTTAGCAGCAGAGCAGCAGTAGTTAGCAGCAGAGCAGCAGTAGTTAGCAGCAGACTCAGAGCAGCAGTAGTTAGCAGCAGAGCAGCAGTAGTTAGCAGGAGAGCAGCAGTAGTTAGCAGCAGAGCAGCAGTAGTTAGCAGCAGACTCAGAGCAGCAGTAGTTAACAGCAGACTCAGAGCAGCAGTAGTTAGCAGCAGTAGTTAGCAGCAGAGCAGCAGTAGTTAGCAGCAGTAGTTAGCAGCAGAGCAGCATTAGTTAGCAGCAGGGCAGCAGTAGTTAGCAGCAGGGCAGCAGTAGTTAGCAGCAGAGCAGCAGTAGTTAGCAGCAGAGCAGCAGTAGTTAGCAGCAGAGCAGCAGTAGTTAGCAGCAGAGCAGCAGTAGTTAGCAGCAGAGCAGCATTAGTTAGCAGCAGGGCAGCAGTAGTTAGCAGCAGAGCAGCAGTAGTTAGCAGCAGAGCAGCAGTAGTTAGCAGCAGAGCAGCAGTAGTTAGCAGCAGACTCAGAGCAGCAGTAGTTAGCAGCAGAGCAGCAGTAGTTAGCAGGAGAGCAGCAGTAGTTAGCAGCAGAGCAGCAGTAGTTAGCAGCAGACTCAGAGCAGCAGTAGTTAGGAGCAGAGCAGCAGTAGTTAGCAGCAGACTCAGAGCAGCAGTAGTTAGCAGCAGAGCAGCAGTAGTTAACAGCAGAGCAGCAGTAGTTAGCAGCAGAGCAGCAGTAGTTAGCAGCAGAGCAGCAGTAGTTAGCAGCAGACTCAGAGCAGCAGTAGTTAGCAGCAGAGCAGCAGTAGTTAGCAGCAGACTCAGAGCAGCAGTAGTTAGCAGCAGAGCAGCAGTAGTTAGCAGCAGTAGTTAGCAGCAGAGCAGCAGTAGTTAGCAGCAGAGCAACAGTAGTTAGCAGCAGAGCAGCAGTAGTTAGCAGCAGGGCAGCAGTAGTTAGCAGCAGGGCAGCAGTAGTTAGCAGCAGAGCAGCAGTAGTTAGCAGCAGAGCAGCAGTAGTTAGCAGCAGGGCAGCAGTAGTTAGCAGCAGAGCAGCAGTAGTTAGCAGCAGAGCAGCAGTAGTTAGCAGCAGAGCAGCAGTAGTTAGCAGCAGACTCAGAGCAGCAGTAGTTAGCAGCAGAGCAGCAGTAGTTAGCAGCAGAGCAGCAGTAGTTAGCAGCAGAGCAGCAGTAGTTAGCAGCAGACTCAGAGCAGCAGTAGTTAGCAGCAGAGCAGCAGTAGTTAGCAGGAGAGCAGCAGTAGTTAGCAGCAGAGCAGCAGTAGTTAGCAGCAGACTCAGAGCAGCAGTAGTTAACAGCAGACTCAGAGCAGCAGTAGTTAGCAGCAGTAGTTAGCAGCAGAGCAGCAGTAGTTAGCAGCAGTAGTTAGCAGCAGAGCAGCATTAGTTAGCAGCAGGGCAGCAGTAGTTAGCAGCAGGGCAGCAGTAGTTAGCAGCAGAGCAGCAGTAGTTAGCAGCAGAGCAGCAGTAGTTAGCAGCAGAGCAGCAGTAGTTAGCAGCAGAGCAGCAGTAGTTAGCAGCAGAGCAGCATTAGTTAGCAGCAGGGCAGCAGTAGTTAGCAGCAGAGCAGCAGTAGTTAGCAGCAGAGCAGCAGTAGTTAGCAGCAGAGCAGCAGTAGTTAGCAGCAGACTCAGAGCAGCAGTAGTTAGCAGCAGAGCAGCAGTAGTTAGCAGGAGAGCAGCAGTAGTTAGCAGCAGAGCAGCAGTAGTTAGCAGCAGACTCAGAGCAGCAGTAGTTAGGAGCAGAGCAGCAGTAGTTAGCAGCAGACTCAGAGCAGCAGTAGTTAGCAGCAGAGCAGCAGTAGTTAACAGCAGAGCAGCAGTAGTTAGCAGCAGAGCAGCAGTAGTTAGCAGCAGAGCAGCAGTAGTTAGCAGCAGACTCAGAGCAGCAGTAGTTAGCAGCAGAGCAGCAGTAGTTAGCAGCAGACTCAGAGCAGCAGTAGTTAGCAGCAGAGCAGCAGTAGTTAGCAGCAGTAGTTAGCAGCAGAGCAGCAGTAGTTAGCAGCAGAGCAGCAGTAGTTAGCAGCAGGGCAGCAGTAGTTAGCAGCAGGGCAGCAGTAGTTAGCAGCAGAGCAGCAGTAGTTAGCAGCAGAGCAGCAGTAGTTAGCAGCAGGGCAGCAGTAGTTAGCAGCAGAGCAGCAGTAGTTAGCAGCAGAGCAGCAGTAGTTAGCAGCAGGGCAGCAGTAGTTAGCAGCAGAGCAGCAGTAGTTAGCAGCAGAGCAGCAGTAGTTAGCAGCAGAGCAGCAGTAGTTAGCAGCAGAGCAGCAGTAGTTAGCAGCAGAGCAGCAGTAGTTAGCAGCAGGGCAGCAGTAGTTAGCAGCAGGGCAGCAGTAGTTAGCAGCAGAGCAGCAGTTATCACCAGGTGACACCATGGAGTTAATGAGTTACAGTGTGAAACAGTGAAAGCCTCTTAATCTTCCACTGCAGGCTAAAGACACTTAATCAATCAATATCTCATGTGAAAATAAATAAATAAATAAATAGTCTAATTTCATTGCCTGTGCTGCTCTGCACTCCAAGTGAAGCACTTTCGGACGACACAAACACTTATTATGCACCCCTGGCCTCGGACTTCATTGTAAGTCGCGTTGGATACAAGCGTCAGCTAAATGTCAACGTGAATGTGTAGAATATGCATATTCAAAATATCCATCCAGGTTCCAGGCAGATAAACTGTTCCCACATTTATTCACTTAAACACAATCCATGTGGAACATTAATGGACACGTCTGTCACCATCAAACCCATCAAAGAACTATATGTATATATAATATATATATATATATTACATATAATGTACTTGTAATGTAGGCTTTCTACAGGATATAATACATGTAATGTAGTTGTAATGTAGGCTTTCTACAGGATATATAATAGATATAATGTACTTGTAATGTAGGCATCCTACAGTGTAACATTCTACAGCATTTGTAAAACCTGACCCCAAGGTACACAACCTCTCCAGTCGTTCACAATGAATAACACATAATTTATAATACCACATCATGTATAGACACTAGACAGTGATGAATAACACATCATTTATAATAGTAATATAATAGTATAATCAGTTAATTCCCCAAAGAAATTTGAATACACAAATGTGGCTGGGGGAACTGATTCACTCAGCATGAATGGACTATAGGTCAATAAAAACAATACACACAAAAAAAAACATAATTATTATTATTATTATTTTTTGATAAATTTCGATTATAATAGATTCTAACATATTCAAATCGATGCATCGAATCGAATACATTAGAATCGATGCATTTTGATTAATCGATGCATCGTTACACCCCTAATAATAACACATAATTTATAGACACTGATGAATAACACACAATTTATAGAAACTGATGAATAGCACATCATTTATAATATCACATTATTTATAGACACAGTGATGAATAACACATGATCTATAATGACACATAATCTATATACACTGATGGATAACACATTATCTATAATAACACATAATCTATAGACACACTGATGAATAACACATTATCCATAATGACACATTATCTATAGACACTGATGAACAACACATTATCTATAGACACTGATGAATAACACTTAATCTATAATGACACATAATCTATAGATTAGACACTGATGAATAACACATCATCTATAATTAATGATACATCTATAGACATGGTGATGAATAACACATTATCTATAATGACACATTATCTATAGACACTGATGAATAACACATTATCTATAATGATACATCTATAGACATGGTGATGAATAACACATGATCTATAATGACACATCTATAGACACTGATGAATAACACATGATCTATAATGATAATGACACATCTATAGACACTGATGAATAACACATGATCTATAATGACACATAATCTATAGACACTGATGAATAACACATTATCTATAATGACACATAATCTATAGACACTGATGAATAACACATAATCTATAATGATACATCTATAGACACTGATGAATAACACATTATCTATAATGACACATAATCTATAGACATGGTGATGAATAACACATTATCTATAATGACACCTCAGACGCCCCAATGAGATTTGGAAACCTCACTAATCTCAAAACACAAAGATGGACCTAAGGCGTCGGTTAGACACAGGGCCATTTTCGTTTCGTTGTCAAGATGAGTTTCGCTTTCCAGAGCGCAACGTAGTGACAGCTGAGTTAGACATTTGTTTTGCGATCTGAGCACTTTCGTTTTGTCAGAACGAGGCGTGGTTAGAGCTGCCGCGGTATTGATGTTTTCCTTACCGCACGGATTTGCTAAATATTTCCTACCGCCGCGGTTATTACCGCACGCACAAAAAAAAAGAAAAAAAAAAAAGTTTGAATGCATTTTTTTTTTAGTAGTAGTCTACTTTTTATAGCATATAGCCTGCCTCTAGTCTAAATGTCGATCTTTAGAGGATGACTTTGCAGCATGAATATTGTTTGGGATTCGGCAAGCACGCATTAGTTATTGAAAGTGAAACACGGATTCGAAGTTTCCCCTCTGGTCGTGCGCCGTTCACTCGGTGTCGCGGGCAGGGGTGGTTACCCCCCCGACCCTTTCTTATTATTATTACTATAAAGTTACTACTTTATAATAAAGGCATTTGTTTTGTGGCATTACCATTATATAGTTATACGTTCAATAACATCAGCGTATTTACCGGACCATCTCAGTTCCTTTCTTTGCTCAGAGCGTGCTGAGTTGTCCCATTCTGCGGTCTGTTAATAAAGTTTTCAATCAGACAAGTGTATAGAACGAAGGGCTTTTATTATAACATTCGTTGCAGACAGTAAAATCATTATGTCTCGTTTAGTACTCCTGAGGAGCGATGGTAGTCCACTCCGGCGGGGAGCTAAAGCTAACGTTATTAGCCGTATTGTGATGAGCTCTGATCAATGGCTGACATTCAGGATGTAAAAAACTGCAGGACGCTCCCAACGTGTGACGCGTCTCTCTTCTGACCAATCAGTGGTCTGCAATGTTTCACGTGACTTTTCTGGTACCCAATAGGGTCGCTTGGAACCTCGATAGAGGAGTAGGGTATATCTGCAGAGCCGCAAGCCCAACGAGAGGAGGGTATATTATTATTATTATAAAAAACAGCGGTGATGCGGTATTCAGCCTACTCTGCGGTGGCCGTGATGTAACAGCGATACCGCGGTAATGCGGTAATCGCGGCAGCTCTAGGCGTGGTTAGACCGCAACGGATCACGTTTCGAATTCAGCACTGAGCATGCGCGGGGAGGTAGTTACCTTGGATGTGCCAATACACTTCCTGCAAAAAAATCAACAAAAATGCCTCCGTGAGCTATTTAGCCAATGTAGCACTTATTTTTCAGCAAAGAAAGTGCAATAAAAGTGCAATAAACAAAACGGATACATTCACTGTGTGTTCTGCCTCTCATTTGTTGATGAAACAAAACTAACATCAACACAATTGACCACCAAGAGCGGATAGTTTAGTCTCTCAAAAAGATCTCTGATGTTGTTAGCTACATGCTAACGTGAATGGAATATGCCAGTACAACAGTATAGCATTGTGGCTAACAGCTAACGTTAGCTCACGTTAGCCAGCCAGCACCAAACTGATGACATCAGGAGCTATCAGTAGCTAGATAACATTAGACAACGCCTCATGTATTAAACAAAGGTGAATAGATGACTGGGCCATTTTGTTTAATGCTTGTTAAGATTGAAAGAGGAGCTCTGAGCTAACAGGGTCTGATTAGCCAGCTGCTCATGCAATCGTTAATGCTAGCAGAATTAATGGATGTAAACTTTATTTAACATATTGCAAATGGGTACAATACAATACGGCTCAATACAAACAATTGTTAAGGGAATGCAGACGAGAGGGCCTACCTGGAAGAGGTCAAGGTCCTGGCGGGATGGTGCCAGGAAAACAGCCTCTCCCTGAACGTCAGCAAAACAAAGGAGATGATTGTGGACTTCAGGAGGTCGGGGGTCAAGGACTACAGCCCCCTCAGCATCGACGGGGCACCGGTTGAGAGAGTCAACAGCTTCAAGTACCTCGGAGCCTACATATCCGAGGACTTGACATGGACCATACACATTAACAGTGTGGTGAAGAAGGCACGACAACGCCTCTACTTCCTCAGGCGCCTAAGGAAGTTCCAAGTCAGCCAGAAGATCCTTAAGAACTTCTACTCATGTACAATAGAGAGCATCTTGACCGGCAACATCACCTCCTGGTTTGGGAATAGCACTGCAAAAGACCAAAGCAGACTACAAAGAGTGACACGTTCAGCCGAACGCACAATTGGAGGGGGGCTCCCCACCCTCCAGAACATTTACTACAAGCGTTGCAAGGGGAAGGCTAAGAGAATTATTAAGGACTCGAGCCACCCGAACAACTGCCTCTTTGAACTGCTGCCGTCAGGCAAGCGATACAGGAGTCTCAAGGCGAGCACAGAAAGACTCAGAAGTAGCTTCTATCCCCAGGCCATCAGGCTGCTAAACGAACAATGAATGAACACTACACAACAACAACCACCAAACACACATAGCACACATAGCACACACATCCACACGCACACACTCACTTTAAACAAACACACTGTAGCACCCACTACACACACTTTATAGCACACACCCACTTTAAACAAACACACTGTAGCACCCACTCCCCACACTTTATATTTATGGATGAAGGATTGCACTACAACTCGTACACCTTACTGTAAATTGTACCTAAAATTGTACCTCATCCCATTTCTGCTTTGCACTAGATAGTACTGTACATTAGTACACTGCATAGTATTGTGTATTGTATATTATATGGTAACTCAGAACATTGTACATATGTCTATACCGAACAACTGTGACCTCATTTTCTTCTTCTAAATTCATGCTATATTATGTTATTATGTTATTTGATACTATCTTGTCTAGCACAGTCTCTGGAGCGTAACAGTAAGAAGCATTTTGTATGAAAGTATTCTGTACTTCTGTATGACAACTATTAAAGAACTTGAACTTGAGACTGTTGTAGCTTGGACTGGGGTCCTTATAACAATAACTTGACAACACATGGTAGCTACAGCTATTTGGGACAGCTCTGTCGTCACCGGACGTTGGTGAGGGCACGCAGATGTCGGTATCTACTGCGCATGGGCGTTGAGCAACAACGGCTCCGCGCAGATTACATGACACGTTGTCGGCGAGTTTTGGCAAGTATCCAAAACGAAAACACCTTTTCAGCATTGTCAGTAGGGCAACGCGTTTTCCTGCCAAAACGGCATTTATATTTAACTGGGACAGCAAACGTATTCATTCAGCAACTAAACGAAAACGAAAACACCTAGTCTAACCATGGCCTAAGTGGTTCTCCAGCTGAAGGCTTCAGTTGTTGACAAGCTACAGTACAGAATAGTACAGAACATCAGTCTAACATGTTGGGCGTGTTGTAATGTACCACCGGCTTTAAATAGAGCATCAAAGGCAGAAACTACACATACAACTACAAAAACACACATGTTCTGCCATAGCGTCAGTGCCTGGTGTTGGTGCCAGTGGGTAACACGGATACCTGCATCTCAGCACAGGAATGCAACATGGAAATGAGTATAGAGAGAGGAGCAGACATCTGATGAGATGAGAAGAGAAAGATGTATGAGGAGAGGAGAGGGGGAGGAGAGGAAAGGAGAGAGGAAGGATAGGGAGGCGAGGAGAGAAGGAGGAGGAGAGGAGAGAGAGAGGAGAGGGGGGAAGAGGAAAGGAGAGAGGAGAGGAAGCGTCTTGTGTACGTGAAAGGCGCTATATAAATTCAAGCCATTATTATTATTAGGAGAGGAGAGGGAGGAGAGGAGAGTGGGGAGAGAGGGAGGAGAGAGTGAGGATATGAGGGGAGAGGAGAGATGAAGAAGAAGAGAGGAGAGGGGAGGTGAGGAGAGAGGGAGGAGAGGAGATGAGAGGAGAAAGGGAGGAGAGCGGGAGGAGAGGAGAGAGGAGAACAGAGAGAACAGGGAGAACAGAGAGGAGAACAGAGAGAACAGGGAGAACAGAGAGGAGAACAGAGAAGAGGTAAGCCCTAGACAGAGAGACGTACAGAGGAGAAGAAAATGCAACTGCAGTGAACTAGATGATGGGGAGGAGGGGAGGAGGAATGGAGGGGATGGGAGGGAGTAGCAGAGCCCAGGGAGGAGAGGACAGAGGAGATGAGAAGAAGGGGAGAACTGATGCATAACAAGCCCTCTGAGCTTCTATCATGTGACCCCCATGTCTGAGAGAGGAGGCCTGAGAGAGGAGGTCTGAGAGAGGAGGCCTGAGAGAGGAGGCCTGAGAGAGGAGGTCTGAGAGAGGAGGTCTGAGAGAGGAGGTCTGAGAGAGGAGGCCTGAGAGAGGAGGTCTGAGAGAGGAGAGGAGGTCTGAGAGAGGAGGTCTGAGAGAGGAGGTCTGAGAGAGGAGGTCTGAGAGAGGAGGCCTGAGAGAGGAGGTCTGAGAGAGGAGGCCTGAGAGAGGAGGTCTGAGAGAGGAGGTCTGAGAGAGGAGGCCTGAGAGAGGAGAGGAGGTCTGAGAGAGGAGGTCTGAGAGAGGAGGCCTGAGAGAGGAGGTCTGAGAGAGGAGGTCTGAGAGAGGAGAGGAGGTCTGAGAGAGGAGGTCTGAGAGAGGAGGCCTGAGAGAGGAGGTCTGAGAGAGGAGAGGAGGTCTGAGAGAGGAGGTCTGAGAGAGGAGAGGAGGTCTGAGAGAGGAGGTCTGAGTGAGGAGGTCTGAGAGAGGAGGTCTGAGAGAGGAGGCCTGAGAGAGGAGGTCTGAGAGAGGAGAGGAGGCCTGAGAGAGGAGGTCTGAGAGAGGAGGTCTGAGAGAGGAGGCCTGAGAGAGGAGAGGAGGCCTGAGAGAGGAGGTCTGAGAGAGGAGGCCTGAGAGAGGAGGCCTGAGAGAGGAGGCCTGAGAGAGGAGGCCTGAGAGAGGAGGCCTGAGAGAGGAGAGGAGGCCTGAGAGAGGAGGTCTGAGAGAGGAGGTCTGAGAGAGGAGGTCTGAGAGAGGAGGTCTGAGAGAGGAGGTCTGAGAGAGGAGGCCTGAGAGAGGAGGTCTGAGAGAGGAGGTCTGAGAGAGGAGGCCTGAGAGAGGAGGTCTGAGAGAGGAGGCCTGAGAGAGGAGGTCTGAGAGAGGAGGCCTGAGAGAGGAGGCCTGAGAGAGGAGGCCTGAGAGAGGAGGCCTGAGAGAGGAGGTCTGAGAGAGGAGGCCTGAGAGAGGAGGCCTGAGAGAGGAGGTCTGAGAGAGGAGAGGAGGTCTGAGAGAGGAGGTCTGAGAGAGGAGGCCTGAGAGAGGAGGTCTGAGAGAGGAGGCCTGAGAGAGGAGGTCTGAGAGAGGAGGTCTGAGAGAGGAGAGGAGGTCTGAGAGAGGAGGTCTGAGAGAGGAGGTCTGAGAGAGGAGGTCTGAGAGAGGAGGTCTGAGAGAGGAGAGGAGGTCTGAGAGAGGAGGTCTGAGAGAGGAGGTCTGAGAGAGGAGGTCTGAGAGAGGAGGTCTGAGAGAGGAGAGGAGGTCTGAGAGAGGAGGCCTGAGAGAGGAGGTCTGAGAGAGGAGGTCTGAGAGAGGAGGTCTGAGAGAGGAGAGGAGGTCTGAGAGAGGAGGCCTGAGAGAGGAGGTCTGAGAGAGGAGGCCTGAGAGAGGAGGTCTGAGAGAGGAGGTCTGAGAGAGGAGGTCTGAGAGAGGAGGTCTGAGAGAGGAGGTCTGAGAGAGGAGGTCTGAGAGAGGAGGCCTGAGAGAGGAGGCCTGAGAGAGGAGGTCTGAGAGAGGAGGTCTGAGAGAGGAGGTCTGAGAGAGGAGAGGAGGTCTGAGAGAGGAGGTCTGAGAGAGGAGGTCTGAGAGAGGAGAGGAGGTCTGAGAGAGGAGGTCTGAGAGAGGAGGTCTGAGAGAGGAGGTCTGAGAGAGGAGGTCTGAGAGAGGAGGCCTGAGAGAGGAGGTCTGAGAGAGGAGGTCTGAGAGAGGAGGTCTGAGAGAGGAGAGGAGGTCTGAGAGAGGAGGCCTGAGAGAGGAGGTCTGAGAGAGAGAGGAGGCCTGAGAGAGGAGGCCTGAGAGAGGAGGTCTGAGAGAGGAGGCCTGAGAGAGGAGGTCTGAGAGAGGAGGTCTGAGAGAGGAGGTCTGAGAGAGGAGGTCTGAGAGAGGAGGCCTGAGAGAGGAGGTCTGAGAGAGGAGGTCTGAGAGAGGAGGTCTGAGAGAGGAGGTCTGAGAGAGAGAGGAGGTCTGAGAGAGGAGGTCTGAGAGAGGAGGTCTGAGAGAGGAGGCCTGAGAGAGGAGGTCTGAGAGAGGAGAGGAGGTCTGAGAGAGGAGGCCTGAGAGAGGAGGTCTGAGAGAGGAGGTCTGAGAGAGGAGAGGAGGTCTGAGAGAGGAGGCCTGAGAGAGGAGGTCTGAGAGAGGAGGCCTGAGAGAGGAGGTCTGAGAGAGGAGGTCTGAGAGAGGAGGTCTGAGAGAGGAGGTCTGAGAGAGGAGGTCTGAGAGAGGAGGTCTGAGAGAGGAGGCCTGAGAGAGGAGGCCTGAGAGAGGAGGTCTGAGAGAGGAGGTCTGAGAGAGGAGGTCTGAGAGAGGAGGTCTGAGAGAGGAGAGGAGGTCTGAGAGAGGAGGTCTGAGAGAGGAGGTCTGAGAGAGGAGAGGAGGTCTGAGAGAGGAGGTCTGAGAGAGGAGGTCTGAGAGAGGAGGTCTGAGAGAGGAGGTCTGAGAGAGGAGGTCTGAGAGAGGAGAGGAGGTCTGAGAGAGGAGGTCTGAGAGAGGAGGTCTGAGAGAGGAGAGGAGGTCTGAGAGAGGAGGTCTGAGAGAGGAGGTCTGAGAGAGGAGGTCTGAGAGAGGAGGTCTGAGAGAGGAGGCCTGAGAGAGGAGGTCTGAGAGAGGAGGTCTGAGAGAGGAGGTCTGAGAGAGGAGAGGAGGTCTGAGAGAGGAGGTCTGAGAGAGGAGAGGAGGTCTGAGAGAGGAGGTCTGAGAGAGGAGGTCTGAGAGAGAGAGGAGGTCTGAGAGAGGAGGTCTGAGAGAGGAGGTCTGAGAGAGGAGGTCTGAGAGAGGAGGTCTGAGAGAGGAGGTCTGAGAGAGGAGGTCTGAGAGAGGAGGCCTGAGAGAGGAGGCCTGAGAGAGGAGGTCTGAGAGAGGAGGTCTGAGAGAGGAGGTCTGAGAGAGGAGAGGAGGTCTGAGAGAGGAGGTCTGAGAGAGGAGGTCTGAGAGAGGAGAGGAGGTCTGAGAGAGGAGGTCTGAGAGAGGAGGTCTGAGAGAGGAGGTCTGAGAGAGGAGGTCTGAGAGAGGAGGCCTGAGAGAGGAGGTCTGAGAGAGGAGGTCTGAGAGAGGAGGTCTGAGAGAGGAGAGGAGGTCTGAGAGAGGAGGCCTGAGAGAGGAGGTCTGAGAGAGAGAGGAGGCCTGAGAGAGGAGGCCTGAGAGAGGAGGTCTGAGAGAGGAGGCCTGAGAGAGGAGGTCTGAGAGAGGAGGTCTGAGAGAGGAGGTCTGAGAGAGGAGGTCTGAGAGAGGAGGCCTGAGAGAGGAGGTCTGAGAGAGGAGGTCTGAGAGAGGAGGTCTGAGAGAGGAGGTCTGAGAGAGAGAGGAGGTCTGAGAGAGGAGGTCTGAGAGAGGAGGTCTGAGAGAGGAGGCCTGAGAGAGGAGGTCTGAGAGAGGAGAGGAGGTCTGAGAGAGGAGGCCTGAGAGAGGAGGTCTGAGAGAGGAGGTCTGAGAGAGGAGAGGAGGTCTGAGAGAGGAGGCCTGAGAGAGGAGGTCTGAGAGAGGAGGCCTGAGAGAGGAGGTCTGAGAGAGGAGGTCTGAGAGAGGAGGTCTGAGAGAGGAGGTCTGAGAGAGGAGGTCTGAGAGAGGAGGTCTGAGAGAGGAGGCCTGAGAGAGGAGGCCTGAGAGAGGAGGTCTGAGAGAGGAGGTCTGAGAGAGGAGGTCTGAGAGAGGAGGTCTGAGAGAGGAGAGGAGGTCTGAGAGAGGAGGTCTGAGAGAGGAGGTCTGAGAGAGGAGAGGAGGTCTGAGAGAGGAGGTCTGAGAGAGGAGGTCTGAGAGAGGAGGTCTGAGAGAGGAGGTCTGAGAGAGGAGGTCTGAGAGAGGAGAGGAGGTCTGAGAGAGGAGGTCTGAGAGAGGAGGTCTGAGAGAGGAGAGGAGGTCTGAGAGAGGAGGTCTGAGAGAGGAGGTCTGAGAGAGGAGGTCTGAGAGAGGAGGTCTGAGAGAGGAGGCCTGAGAGAGGAGGTCTGAGAGAGGAGGTCTGAGAGAGGAGGTCTGAGAGAGGAGAGGAGGTCTGAGAGAGGAGGTCTGAGAGAGGAGAGGAGGTCTGAGAGAGGAGGTCTGAGAGAGGAGGTCTGAGAGAGAGAGGAGGTCTGAGAGAGGAGGTCTGAGAGAGGAGGTCTGAGAGAGGAGGCCTGAGAGAGGAGGCCTGAGAGAGGAGGTCTGAGAGAGGAGGTCTGAGAGAGGAGGTCTGAGAGAGGAGAGGAGGTCTGAGAGAGGAGGCCTGAGAGAGGAGGTCTGAGAGAGGAGGTCTGAGAGAGGAGGTCTGAGAGAGGAGATCTGAGAGAGGAGGCCTGAGAGAGGAGGTCTGAGAGAGAGAGGAGGTCTGAGAGAGGAGGTCTGAGAGAGGAGGTCTGAGAGAGGAGGTCTGAGAGAGGAGGCCTGAGAGAGGAGGCCTGAGAGAGGAGGTCTGAGAGAGGAGGTCTGAGAGAGGAGGTCTGAGAGAGGAGAGGAGGTCTGAGAGAGGAGGCCTGAGAGAGGAGGTCTGAGAGAGGAGGTCTGAGAGAGGAGGTCTGAGAGAGGAGAGGAGGTCTGAGAGAGGAGGTCTGAAGCCCCAGACACTCACTACAAATACCATCCACTGAACAGATGGGATCAAAATGGATGAATCAGCTGTGGTGGAAGTGAGGACGGACTGGTCTGGACTGAGGGAGAGAGAGAGAGGGCAGGATGGGTTCAAGACCTACAGTAATTATGAACAGGATTAGCTGGACTGAGGGAAGGTCTGACATGTCATGTCATATTTAATTTATACTCTATTTTACCAGGAAAGTCCCATTGAGATCAGATTTCCCAAGGGAGGCCTGGTCAAACGTGAGAGCAGCGGGTACACAATGAAACGCGAGGCAGAAAACACGGCAGGAACACAAAGTAGAAAAACAAAGTGGTAAAAACGAATAGCCCACAGTAAAAATGTCACATCGCATATATATCAAAATGTGTATTTCGCCAGGAGCCGGCGCGGTGCTCACCGGGGGCTGGTGGCAGTTTTTATCTGCCTTAACCTTCTGTAGTGTGGTCGTGAAAGGGTTAACCTTCTTTAATGCGACAGTCAAAGGGTTGACCTTCTGTAGTGTGGTCGTGAAAGGGTTAACCTTCTTTAATGCGACAGTGAAAGGGTTAACCTTCTGTAGTGGTGAAAGGGTAAAAAAAAAAAAAGGAAACATCTTGGAACAAGGTACGGTAGAGCCTGAAGCGTGGCTATTTCGGAGCGCAGATCTCCGTCGTCTCAACTGCTCTGTTCTGCTGCTCCAAGGCACGGGGTTCTCAACGTGAGGTCCGAGGACCCCCAAGGAGAACACGCCAGCATTAGGGGAAATGCTGTCAGACAAGGAGATAGAGAGAGCTAGCCTAGCTTAGCGCGATGGAAGCGCATGCAAACCAGCTAGCCTAGCTGTTGACCAGAAACACCGGAGTTTTGAGCTACAGTAGGCATAGCTGATCCATATGAGGGGAATGGTCAGGAGGTGTCTAGGAATTCTGCCTTTGAAGGATCCGGACAACAGTGGGTAGAAAGCTTCTGTCCAAGGAGTGTGTTCTGGAGCTTGAGAGGCTGAGAGCATGTTCTGGAGGTTTCAAGTTTCAAGTTTCAAGTTTCTTTAATAGTTGTCATACAGAAGTACAGAATACTTTTATACAAAATGCTTCTTACTGTTACGCTCCAGAGACTGTGCAAGACAAGATAAGTATGAAATAAAATAACATAGTATAGCATGTAAATTAGAAGTAAAAAAAATGAGGTCACAGTGTTCAGTATAGACATATGTACAATGTTCGATGCAGAATAGACGCAACTGAGTTACCATATAATATACAATACTGTGCAGTGTACTAATATACAATACTATATAGTGCAAGGCAGAAATGGGATGAGGTGCAATTTAGGTACAATTTACAGTAGGTGTACGAGTTGTAGTGCAAATCCTTTATCAATAAATATAAAGTGTGTTTGTGTGATCTAAAGTGTGGAGAGTGGGTGCTGCAGTGTGTTGTTTGTTTAAGTGAGTGTGTGCGTGTGGGTGTGTGTGCTGTGTGCATTTGATGGTTGTTGCATAGTGTTTATTGTTCGTTTAGCAGCCTGATGGCCTGGGGATAGAAGCTTCTTCTGAGTCTTTCTGTGCTCGCCTTAAGACTCCGGTATCGCTTGCCTGACCGCAGCAGTTCAAAGAGGCAGTTGTTCGGGTGGCTCGAGTCCTTAATAATTCTCTTAGCCTTCCCCTTGCACCGCTTGTTGTAAATGTTCTGGAGGGTGGGAAGCCCCCCTCCAATTGTGCGTTCGGCTGAACGTGTCACTCTTTGTAGTCTGCTTCGGTCTTGTGCAGTGCTATATGTGGGCTCCGAGGTACTTGAAACTGTTCACTCTCTCAACCGGTGCCCCGTCGATGCTGAGGGGGCTGTAGTCCTTGACCCCCGACCTCCTGAAGTCCACAATCATCTCTTTTGTTTTGCTGACGTTCAGGGAGAGGCAGTTCTCCTGACACCACTGTGACAGGTTCTCTACCTCTTCCAGGTAGGCCCTTTCGTCGTTGGCAGAGATCAGGCCCACCACTACTGTGTCATCAGCAAATTTGATGATGGTGTTGTTGTTCCGCTGTGCTACGCAGTCATGTGTGTACAGGGAGTAGAGGAGGGGGCTCAGAACACAGCCCTGGGGGGCCCCTATGTTGAGCGTGATGGATGAGGAGGTGCAGTTGCCTGCTCTTACCACCTGGGGTCTGCCCGTCAGGAAGTCCAAGACCCACTGGCAGAGGTCATAGTTCAAGCCCAGGTCCCTGAGCTTGGCTATGAGTTTGGAGGGGACTATGGTATTGAATGCTGAGCTGTAGTCGATGAACAGCATTCTCACATAGTTCCCCTGCCTCTTGTCCAGGTGTGATGCTGCTGTGTGCAGCACATGGGCTATGGCGTCCTCCGTGGACCTGTTGGGGCGATATGCAAATTGCAGAGGGTCCAGGTTGATGGGGAGGGAGGAACAGATGTAGCCCTTCACTAGCTTCTCAAAGCACTTCATGGCTATGGAGGTGAGGGCTACAGGGCGGTAGTCGTTGAGGCAAGCGGGCGTAGATTTTTTGGGTACAGGGATGATGGTGGACTTCTTCAGACAGGTTAAGAGGTAGAGAGCGTGTTCTGGAGGTTAAGAGGTAGAGAGCGTGTTCTGGAGGCTGAGAGCGTGTTCTGGAGACCAAGAGTGTGTTCTGGAGACAGAGTGTGTTCTGGAGGCTGAGAGCGTGTTCTGGAGGCTGAGAGCGTGTTCTGGAGACCAAGAGTGTGTTCTGGAGACAGAGTGTGTTCTGGAGACTGAGAGCGTGTTCTGGAGACCGAGAGCGTGTTCTAGAGACCGAGAGTGTGTTCTAGAGACCGAGAGTGTGTTCTGGAGACAGAGTGTGTTCTGGAGACTGAGAGCGTGTTCTGGAGACCGAGAGCGTGTTCTAGAGACCGAGAGTGTGTTCTAGAGACCGAGAGTGTGTTCTGGAGACCAAGAGTGTGTTCTGGAGACCGAGAGTGTGTTCTGGAGGCTGAGAGCGTGTTCTGGAGGCTGAGAGCGTGTTCTGGAGACCGAGAGTGTGTTCTGGAGGCTGAGAGTGTGTTCTGGAGGCTGAGAGCGTGTTCTGGAGACTGAGAGCGTGTTCTGGAGGCTGAGAGCGTGTTCTGGAGGCTGAGAGCGTGTTCTGGAGACCGAGAGTGTGTTCTGGAGGCTGAGAGCGTGTTCTGGAGACCGAGAGTGTGTTCTGGAGGCTGAGAGTGTGTTCTGGAGGCTGAGAGCGTGTTCTGGAGGCTGAGAGCGTGTTCTGGAGGCTGAGAGCGTGTTCTGGAGGCTGAGAGCGTGTTCTGGAGACTGAGAGCGTGTTCTGGAGACTGAGAGCGTGTTCTGGAGGCTGAGAGCGTGTTCTGGAGGCTGAGAGCGTGTTCTGGAGGCTGAGAGCGTGTTCTGGAGGCTGAGAGCGTGTTCTGGAGGCTGAGAGCGTGTTCTGGAGACTGAGAGCGTGTTCTGGAGGCTGAGAGCGTGTTCTGGAGGCTGAGAGCGTGTTCTGGAGGCTGAGAGCGTGTTCTGGAGGCTGAGAGCGTGTTCTGGAGACTGAGAGCGTGTTCTGGAGACTGAGAGCGTGTTCTGGAGGCTGAGAGCGTGTTCTGGAGGCTGAGAGCGTGTTCTGGAGGCTGAGAGCGTGTTCTGGAGGCTGAGAGCGTGTTCTGGAGGCTGAGAGCGTGTTCTAGAGACTGAGAGCGTGTTCTGGAGACTGAGAGCGTGTTCTGGAGGCTGAGAGCGTGTTCTGGAGACGGCTGTGTGTAGGCGGCTAGTAGAGGACGTCTGGTGGAGGCAGTGTGGCCTGAAGGTCCAGGGGACAGAGGACAGAGGGGGCAGAGGACAGAGGGGGCAGAGGACAGAGGGGGGCAGAGGACAGAGGGGGCAGAGGACAGAGGGGGCAGAGGAGAGAGGACAGAGGACAGAGGACAGGGGACAGGGGACAGAGGACAGGGGACAGAGGGGGCAGAGGACAGAGGGCAGGGGACAGAGGACATAGGACAGGGGGAAGAGGAGAGAGGACAGAGGACAGGGGACAGGGGACAGGGGACAGAGGACAGGGGACAGGGGACAGGGGACAGAGGACAGGGGGCAGGGGACAGAGGACAGGGGGAAGAGGAGAGAGGACAGAGGACAGAGGACAGGGGACAGGGGACAGAGGACAGGGGACAGGGGACAGGGGACAGGGGACAGGGGACAGGGGACATAGGACAGGGGGCAGGGGACAGAGGACAGGGGACAGAGGACAGGGGACAGGGGACAGAGGACAGGGGACAGGGGGCAGGAGACAGGGGACAGGGGACAGGGGACAGATGACAGAGGGCAGGGGACAGAGGACAAGGACATAGGACAGAGGACAAGGGGCAGAGGAGAGAGGGCAGGGGGCAGAGGACAGGGGGCAGAGGACAGGGGGCAGAGGAACGAGGACAGGGGGCAGAGGACAGGGGACAGGGGACAGGGGACAGATGACAGAGGGCAGGGGACAGAGGACAAGGACATAGGACAGAGGACAGAGGACAAGGGGCAGAGGAGAGAGGGCAGGGGGCAGAGGACAGGGGGCAGAGGACAGGGGGCAGAGGAACGAGGACAGGGGGCAGAGGACAGGGGGCAGAGGACAGGGGGCAGAGGGCAGGGGGCAGAGGACAGGGGACAGATGACAGGGGGCAGAGGACAGGGGGCAGAGGAATGAGGACAGGGGGCAGAGGACAGGGGGCAGAGGACAGGGGGCAGAGGGCAGGGGGCAGAGGACAGGGGGCAGAGGACAGGGGGCAGAGGACAGGGGGCAGAGGGCAGGGGGCAGAGGACAGGGGACAGATGACAGAGGACAGAGGGCAGGGGGCAGATGACAGAGGGCAGGAGACAGAGGACAGAGGGCAGATGACAGAGGGCAGGGGGCAGGAGACAGGGGGCATGGGGACAGAGGACAGAGGACAGATGACAGAGGGCAGGGGGCAGGAGACAGGGGGCATGGGGACAGAGGACAGAGGACAGAGGGCAGGGGGCAGGGGGCAGAGGACAGGGGACAGAGGGCAGGGGACAGAGGGCAGGGGGCAGAGGACAGGGGACAGGGGGCAGAGGAACGAGGACAGGGGGCAGAGGACAGGGGACAGAGGGCAGGGGGCAGAGGACAGGGGACAGAGGGCAGGGGGCAGAGGACAGGGGACAGAGGACAGGGGACAGAGGACAGGGGACAGGGGGCAGAGGACAGAGGACAGGGGGCAGGAGACAGAGGACAGGGGACAGGGGAGAAGGGTGGGGATGAATTAGTACAGGACTGTCATCCGTGGCTAAGGCTGGGGATGGAGAGTCCACTCCAATGATTCATCCTTTAGGCTAATAAAGTGTTATTTGGCTAAAGGTTACTAAGTGACATGTTTACAGTGTTCATCAGTTCCTACACGGTCACATGTTTATTGGATCACGTCACCTGCATTATGGGCTGCGTTTATATAACAGCTTTTATCCAAAGCACTTCACGACGTGTGCCTCACACATTCACCGGTTCACTCACACATTCACCCGTTCACTCACACATTCACCCGTTCACTCACACATTCACCCGTTCACTCACACATTCACCCGTTCACTCACACATTCACACACCGACAGCAGAGGCGAGCGACCGTGAAAGATGCCAACCTGCTCACCGGGAGTAGTTAGGGGATAAAATGTCTTGCTCAAGGACCAGGAACCTTGAGATTACCAGACGACCGCTCTCTACCTCCTGAGCAGTGGCGTCGTTAGCCCTGGGCTTCCGGGGCTTTAGCCCCGGATGTTTTTATCCTAGCCCCGGATCCAAAAAAAAAAAAAAAAAAAAAATTGTTTACATTTTTTTTTTTTTTTTTTTTCTTTTTTTTTACTTTTTTTGTGTCAGCATCCCCATTGTCTGTGCTGAATGTTTGTTAGTGTTTGGTATTTTTTGTTGGTTTTTAGTACTTTTAAAAAAATTTAGTAAGTAGTTTTCATTTGATCCTATAATTTTTTCATTCACCGATTTGTGGACTTTTTTTTTAGTGTCCTGAAAGGCGCCTTATAAATCAAATGCATTATTATTATTATTATTATTATTATTATTATTATATTATTATTATTATTATTATTATTATTATTATTATTATTATTATTATTATTATTATTATTATTATTATTATTATTATTATTATTATTATTATTATTATTATTATTATTATTATTATCCAGGAGGGAAAATACACTTTGGATAGTAGGGACTGCATCTCTGCCTGTCCTGACAAGGAAAAACTGTAAAGACTAGAGATTAACTGTTTATTTATTTTGTACATAGGCTGTGCATATGTTTGTTTGTTTGTTTGTTTGTTTATTTGCTTATGTGTATGATTCTTAACTGTGTTTTTATTTTGTTATTGGTGTATGTATATGTGTATATATGTATATTTGTACTCCTGTTGGGGCTTCTTGGACCAGATCAATGTTTTATCTGGCTAAATAAATAAATAAGAAACTGATGATTTGGTCCTGTTAACTTTGAATGTTCTATGGGGACTGCCCAGATCCCTCTCATGGACCTGGACCTCACTTTGAGAACCTCTAATGATTCTAGTTATTCAGTATTCATCTCTAATTACTCTAAAATTGCGTATTTCTGTGTTAAAAAAAAAAAAAAAAAACCCGGGCTGAAGCCCCCAATGTTTTCTAACCCTAAAAACGCCCCTGCTCCTGAGCCACTGTTGGTGAAGACTAACGGCTGGAACATGTAGGTGACATCGTCCAATGAAACTTGTATGAGAGGAAGTGTTTTTTTTTTTTTTTTTTTACTCTTCTGACTGATGACCCTCACCTTCTTAGCTATTTCCATGACACCTGCATCGGTTTGGTAGTACCTACTATAATGTATACTGTATAATGTACTGTATATAAAAACAAAATACTGTTCAAGTACCAACCAGGTTTTAGAACTGCTCATTCCACAGACACCTGTCTGATAGACCTTATAGATCATATAAAAATGGAGTCAGAGAAAGGCAACTACACAGGTATGGTCATGCTAGACCTACATCACACTGGATCACACTATACTGTCTTGATGAAACTAAAATGTATCGGACTAAATACAATATCAGTGAACTGGTTCAGATATATGTATTTTAATAGAGAGCAGGTGTGCAAAGTCAGGGAAGTTACATGTGGAGTACCACAGGGTTCTATTTTGGGTCCTTTATTATTCTTAGTGTACAGATGCAGCACTGAAAATTCAGATCCCTTCTGCTGCTCCTCTGCCACTTTAGAACTAGCACTCAGGTGTTATATTTCGGGGGCTGGTGGCTGGCTCCCAAAGTGAACAAAGGGATGGTACTTAACTTAAGTGCTCCCCCAGGGAGGGGGTCAGGGGCTACTACCCCCAAGATAATTTTTTATAAGTGGGTTCGGGGCAGTCTGACTTGGGGTACTGCCCATATATTAGTGTTGCAATGCATGATAAGTAAAGAGTGAAAAAAGCTAAGGAATCAGATGGAGCTGGGGCGTTTGGGACGAATAAAAGTTTAAGATGAAAAAGTCTCCCCAGCCTGATACACTGTGGGAGGCAGTGGAGGTGTGAAATCTGGCCCGGTCCAGAACAATAGGAGTCACAAAATCAGTTTGGTCCGTGGAGCGGTGGAGGAGCAGCAGAGGAGCAGCAGAGGTTCGATTTTTCCGTGCTGGATCTGTATATTAATGACATGCCAGCAGCAGTATCCTGTAGGACAATGATCTATGCAGATGACTCCACCTTACTTGTGTCAGGAAAAGACGCAAACAACTCTCAGTAGAGAACTGACCCTAGTTATGGACTGGCTGATAGATAACAAACTCTCATTGCATTTAGGAAAGACAGAGTCTATTTTATTTGGAACTAAAATGAAGCTCAGGAAGAGGAAAACGATCACAGTACAGTGTGAAGGGAACAGCATATAGTCCAAAACAAGTGTAAAATATCTAATAATCACTCTTGACCAGTCTGTCTCTGGAGAAGAAATCTCAGTGACAGTCCTGTCCAAAGTCGCAAAGAAAGTAAAATGTCTATATAGATACACACGTGATCTAAACCTAAAAGTTTAAAAATTATTAGTTGCATCTCTAATCCAGTGTCATTATGATTATGCTTGTTCTGCATGGTATAGTGGTCTTTCCCAAAAGCTCAAAAATAAACTGCAGGTTGCACAGAACAATGTGTGTAGACACATGCTAAACGCCCCTCTCAGGACACATATAGGACAGATGGAAAGAAAAGAAGTAGGACTATTACCAGTAGATAAAAGAGTAAAACAACTTAAGCTAAACCACATGTATAACATTGTTAGCGACAGGGTCCCTGAATATTTGAAAGGTCATGTGGTTATGGTAGAGAGCTACACAATCATAACACCAGAGCTAGAATTATGTCTTGCAGTGTTCCTAACGTTAGGAGTAAGATAGCAAGAAGCTCCTTTTTTTACACAGGTGTTGTACTTTGGAATGAACTACCTCTGCCTACCAAGCAAAGTCAAAAACCAAAAGCATTTTAAAACAAAGATAAAGGCTAAATTATGGGAAGAGCAAATGGCTCAGCAGCCACAGGGCAGAACATCACATTCCAGGGCCAGAGTAGACATATGTGCTGTGTTTTTATGTTTTTATGTTTTTATGTTTTTATGTGTTTATGTCTTCCATCGAGGACCACCTTGGAAATAAGTGTTTTAATTAATGCTTTTAGGTGATATCCTCAGGAATACAAATCGGGCATGATAATTTGTAAATACTATACATTTAGATCATACAGGTTTATATCCCCTTAAAAAGTCACAAATAGGAAGGTGTTTTTAGGTGGCTTTTTATCTTCCACTACATCCCTGAATGGTAATAAAAATGTGTTTAAACTGAGTTTAGTTTAGTTTATCCTCCACTACATCCTGAATGGTAATAACAAAAGGTGTTTAAACTGAGTCTAGGTGGTTTATCCTCCACTACATCCTGAATGTGTTTAAACTGAGTCTAGGTGGTTTAGCCTCCACTACATCTCATTGGTAGTCAACCCCAGCGGGTGGTTTGAGAGAGAGAGAGGGGGGGGGGGTTGAAGGGGGAGGGTCATCCTGTCATCAGCAGCATCACATGCTTCCCTCTCATTAACACTATGAAGGAGAAGCCAGGGGAAAACAACACTTGGTTACATTTGACTTAAAGGCTCGATCCGCAATCCGGACGTGAACAAGTTGCATTTGCTGTATCATGAGGCTGTGAGAGGTTTGTTTACATTGGTAATGTTTGTAAACACTGCAGTAAAACACATTATGTACAAATCAATGGAATGTATACAAACACATTTAAATGGTACAAAGAACAACAATCCACATACAATCTATGACGTATTCTGAGGACCTTGATGTTTAATAGCAATGCATTATAATGCATTATTAATTTAACAGACATGATAACTCGTAACATTATATGTCAACAACTAGACTAAACCACAGCAGTGCTGGGAGAGATTCCAGTTTGCTTCACAAAGATACATGACATGTTATAAGCCTGTTATAATATCAAATTTACTGGCGGCTGGGTGGCGCAGCGGACATTGCGCTCGTCACCAACGCAAGAGACACCGGTATCGAATCCGGCTGTCAGCATTGCCTCCGGCCGTCATACTGACTCAATTGGCAGAGTCAGCGGGAGGGGAGTCGATGGGTGGTAGTCTGGTCGTTGTAAACAGCGACTCCTACAGGGCACTCAGGGCGCCTGCACAGCAGAGACAGGAAATGGCGGGAGTAGTGTGAGCCTCCCACACGTTACACCTCGCCAATGAGAGTCCGCGCTGGCAGGTGAAAAGAATTGACTGGCTGCCTCCACATGTATCGGAGGGGACTGTGATGGGCTTCTATCCTCCCTACAACCGTCCAGTGGGGGAACATGCAAGCAACGATCAGGACAGAGGAGGGAGAATAGGCACGAGAGGAAAAATTGGGATGGGAAGAAAAAGCACAGAAAAAGGAGGAGAAAAAGTGGGTAAAAAAAAATATATATATATATATATATATATCTAATTTACTGTTATAAGACTGTATAATCCATTACAGCTGTCTGTATTACTGTATGTTATAATACGGTAATAAGATCTTATAACGGTTAATTCACTGTTATAACACATTCTAATCCCTAATGGAGAGACATACATAATTAGAAACCTGTTATAACAGCTTCTAATGGTCCATTATCCATAATTTCTTTATGAAAGTTATTATATAAGTTATACACTATAAAAACCATCTCATTCACTGTTATAAGCCTGTTATAAGACCTTCTCATTCACTGTTATAAGCCTGTTATAAGACCTTCTCATTCACTGTTATACGCATAAGACCTTCTCATTCACTGTTATAAGCCTGTTATAAAACCTTCTCATTCACTGTTATAAGCATGTTATAAGACCTTCTCATTCACTGTTATAAGCCTGTTAT
>NC_140165.1:246977009-247015447 GCF_963971535.1 Notolepis coatsorum
TTAGATGTGTTAGATGTGTTAGATGTGTTATATGTGTTAGATGTGTTAGATGTGTTAGATGTGTTAGATGTGTTAGATGTGTTAGATGTGAGGTAGATGTGTTAGATGTGTTAGATGTGTTAGATGTGTTTGATGTGTTAGATGTGTTAGATGTGTTAGATGTGTTAGATGTGTTAGATGTGTGTTAGATGTGTTAGATGTGTTAGATGTGTTAGATGTGTGTTAGATGTGTTAGATGTGTTAGATGTGTGTTAGATGTGTTAGATGTGTTAGATGTGTGTTAGATGTGTTAGATGTGTTAGATGTGTTAGATGTGTTAGATGTGTTAGATGTGTTAGATGTGTTAGACGTGTTAGATGTGTTAGATGTGTGTTAGATGTGTGTTAGATGTGTTAGATGTGTGGTAGATGTGTTAGATGTGTGTTAGATGTGTTAGATGTGTTAGATGTGTGTTAGATGTGTTAGATGTGTTAGATGTGTTAGATGTGTGTTAGATGTGTTAGATGTGTGTTAGATGTGTTAGATGTGTTAGATGTGTTAGATGTGTTATATGTGTTAGATGTGTTAGATGTGTTAGATGTGTTAGATGTGAGGTAGATGTGTTAGATGTGTTTGATGTGTTAGATGTGTTAGATGTGTTAGATGTGTGTTAGATGTGTTAGATGTGTTAGATGTGTTAGATGTGTGTTAGATGTGTTAGATGTGTTAGATGTGTGTTAGATGTGTTAGATGTGTTAGATGTGTTAGATGTGTTAGATGTGTGTTAGATGTGTTAGATGTGTTAGATGTGTTAGATGTGTTAGACGTGTTAGACGTGTTAGATGTGTTAGATGTGTTAGATGTGTTAGATGTGTTAGATGTGTTAGATGTGTTAGATGTGTTAGATGTGTGTTAGATGTGTTAGATGTGTTAGATGTGTGTTAGATGTGTTAGATGTGTTAGATGTGTTAGATGTGTTAGATGTGTTAGACGTGTTAGATGTGTTAGATGTGTTAGATGTGTTAGATGTGTGTTAGATGTGTTAGATGTGTTAGACGTGTTAGATGTGTTAGATGTGTTAGATGTGTTAGATGTGTTAGATGTGTTAGATGTGTTAGATGTGTGTTAGATGTGTTTGATGTGTTAGATGTGTTAGATGTGTTAGATGTGAGGTTGATGTGTTAGATGTGTTAGATGTGTTAGATGTGTTAGATGTGTTAGATGTGAGGTTGATGTGTTAGATGTGAGGTTGATGTGTTAGATGTGTTAGATGTGTTAGATGTGTTAGATGTGTTAGATGTGTTTGATGTGTTAGATGTGTTAGATGTGTTAGATGTGTTAGATGTGTTAGATGTGTGTTAGATGTGTTAGATGTGTTAGATGTGTTAGATGTGTTAGACGTGTTAGATGTGTTAGATGTGTTAGATGTGTTAGATGTGTTAGATGTGTTAGACGTGTTAGATGTGTTAGATGTGTTAGATGTGTTAGATGTGTTAGATGTGTTAGATGTGTGTTAGATGTCAGGTAGATGTGTTAGATGTGTTAGATGTGTTAGATGTGTTATATGTGTTAGATGTGTTAGATGTGTTATATGTGTTAGATGTGTTAGATGTGTTAGATGTGTTATATGTGTTAGATGTGTTAGATGTGTTAGATGTGTTAGATGTGTGTTAGATGTGTTAGATGTGTTAGATGTGTTAGATGTGTTAGATGTGTGTTAGATGTCAGGTAGATGTGTTAGATGTGTTAGATGTGTTAGATGTGTTATATGTGTTAGATGTGTTAGATGTGTTAGATGTGTTAGATGTGTGTTAGATGTGTTAGATGTGTTAGATGTGTTAGATGTGTTAGATGTGTTAGATGTGTTATATGTGTTAGATGTGTTAGATGTGAGGTAGATGTGTTAGATGTGTTAGATGTGTTAGATGTGTTAGATGTGTTAGATGTGTGTTAGATGTGTTAGATGTGTTAGATGTGTTAGATGTGTGTTAGATGTGTTAGATGTGTTAGATGTGTTAGATGTGTTAGATGTGTTAGATGTGAGGTTGATGTGTTAGATGTCAGGTAGATGTGTTAGATGTGTTAGATGTGAGGTAGATGTGTTAGATGTCAGGTAGATGTGTTAGATGTGTTAGATGTGTTAGATGTGAGGTTGATGTGTTAGATGTCAGGTAGATGTGTTAGATGTGTTAGATGTGAGGTAGATGTGTTATATGTGTTATATGTGTTAGATGTGTTAGACGTGTTAGACGTGTTAGATGTGTTAGATGTGTTAGATGTGTTAGATGTGTTAGATGTCAGGTAGATGTGTTAGATGTGTTAGATGTGTTAGATGTGTTAGATGTGTTAGACGTGTTAGACGTGTTAGACGTGTTAGACGTGTTAGACGTGTTAGATGTGTTAGATGTGTTAGATGTGTGTTAGATGTGTTAGATGTGTTAGATGTGTTAGATGTGTTAGATGTGTTAGATGTGTTAGATGTGTTAGACGTGTTAGATGTGTTAGATGTGTGTTAGATGTGTGTTAGATGTGTTAGATGTGTGGTAGATGTGTTAGATGTGTGTTAGATGTGTTAGATGTGTTAGATGTGTTAGATGTGTGTTAGATGTGTTAGATGTGTGTTAGATGTGTTAGATGTGTTAGATGTGTTATATGTGTTAGATGTGTTAGATGTGTTAGATGTGTGTTAGATGTGTGAGATGTGTTAGATGTGTTAGATGTGTTAGATGTGTTAGATGTGTTAGATGTGTTAGATGTGTTAGATGTGTTAGATGTGAGGTAGATGTGTTAGATGTGTGTTAGATGTGTTAGATGTGTTATATGTGTTAGATGTGTGTTAGATGTGTTAGATGTGTTAGATGTGTTAGATGTGTTAGATGTGTGTTAGATGTGTTAGATGTGTTAGATGTGTTAGATGTGTTAGATGTGTTAGATGTGTTAGATGTGTGTTAGATGTGTTAGATGTGTTAGATGTGTTAGATGTGTTAGATGTGTGTTAGATGTGTTAGATGTGTTAGATGTGTTAGATGTGTTAGATGTGTTAGATGTGTTAGATGTGTGTTAGATGTGTTTGATGTGTTAGATGTGAGGTAGATGTGTTAGATGTGTTAGATGTGTTTGATGTGTTAGATGTGAGGTAGATGTGTTAGATGTGTTAGATGTGTTAGATGTGTTAGATGTGTTTGATGTGTTAGATGTGTTAGATGTGAGGTTGATGTGTTAGATGTGTGTTAGATGTGTTTGATGTGTTAGATGTGAGGTAGATGTGTTAGATGTGTTAGATGTGTTAGATGTGTTAGATGTGTTTGATGTGTTAGATGTGTTAGATGTGAGGTTGATGTGTTAGATGTCAGGTAGATGTGTTAGATGTGTTAGATGTGAGGTAGATGTGTTAGATGTGTTATATGTGTTAGATGTGTTAGATGTCAGGTAGATGTGTTAGATGTGTTAGATGTGTTAGATGTGTTAGATGTGTTAGATGTCAGGTAGATGTGTTAGATGTCAGGTTTGTGTGCTAATGTAAAAGCACACCTGGAGGTCAAGTGGTGAGGTCATATATGATCAACCCCATCAGTCCCACCACTGATGTGCTGGAACAACACAAGACATGTTGTCCTTAATAAAGGTCACGCCAACATTATGGGAAATGCACTTACCGTCTTCTCCAGAGTCAGACTCTCTGTGTGTTCAGTAGAAAGCTATCTGGCTGCAAGCTAGTCTAGCTTAGCAAAAAATCAATGGAAGTGGATACGGACCATGCACTAGCCTAGATTAAAACTCTGGGAGAGGTGTTTTTGGCTCACAGCTAGGCTAGCTGGTCCGTATCTGCTTCCATAGATATAGTCTACACCAGTGGTTCTCAACTGGTATAGCCTCGGGACCCAACATTTTCCTTAGTCATTAAGTCGCGACCCAACATTTTGAACCACTATGATTTATGTATAAAAAAAAAATGCAGTAATACGCAATCTTTCAAAACATGAAATAAACACAAAAGTGCAACAAAAGTGCAACTAGGGCTAAAAACCCAATGAAATAAAATAATAATAAATAATATGCAGATTTCTTAGCTTAACACATTCTCTGCCACCACTTTGATCATCCTAAACCATTCTCTGCCAGTACTGTAAGTCTATGGAGATGTTCACCTTCTTTGCAGGGCTATAACTTTTTAAATTGTAATGCTAAATTGACATTACTATGGCCCATTCAACATCGATTAGCTATCGTTCAGGATGTAGGAACGTTTGACCTTTTCATTCACACATTCATACAAAAATACCGTCTAGAGTATAAATATGTTTTTATCGTTTTCTGCAGTATTTCCTAGAACGTGAGATATAGACATAAATGCATATATTAGATACATATATATCAAATGCCGTTTGATACCGATCAACGTTATATTAAAAATTTCAACTGTACATGGTCCTAAGCGTTATGACTGATCATCCGCAGGTGAACGGAGGGGGGGGGGGGGTGTTTATAATTCTGTGACCGACGTTAAATGATTTATGTAGTATGGGTGATATATAGATCAGAGCAGTTTGTATCGAAAATGATAAAGAAAAACGCTGAAACTCACGGCAGCTTCCTCGTAGCATTGAGCGATGAGAGTGGAGCAAACAGATGCCAGTTATGTGATGTGGATTGATGCGATCCAGTTCAGGTTTGTATAATACTAATATACGCCCAAATCATGTGGATTATTGAGTTATGGCAAAGATTCATATCCACGTGTGTGTCTTGAGTCCAGGGACGATAAACGAGTGGCCGGACGGAATAGGGAGACGCACCGGTATCACAAGAGATCCACTTCCGGTTGCAACTCGCCGATCAGCCACCAGGTGGCAGTATTGAAGCGTTGCAGAGTTGTGATGGCTCCCGCAGCATATGACAAGGCTCCGTGAGTGAAATATGAATACCATGACGAAAATATGAAATATGAACTTGAAACACGTCGTACGCCGTTATTGGCTGAATTCGCATGAACTTGAAACCCGTCGTACGACGTGAATGGCGCAGGATGTGTTAACATACCTACAGTAAGTTTGGGGGAACTAATGGGATAACTGGGGTTGCAACAAAAGTGCAACTAAGGGCTAAAAACACAATGAAATAAAATAATAATAATAATAATAATAATAATAATAATAATAATAATAATAATAATAATAATAATAATGATAATAATGATAATAATGATAATAATAATAATAATAATAATAATAATAATAATAATAATAATAATAATAATAATAATAATAATAATAATAATAATAATAATAATAATAATAATAAATAATATATCCTTCTTAGCAGACTTCTTAGCTTAACATCCCAGGGAACTAATGGGATAACTGGGGATGTTGTTTGCTCCTGACAAGAGTCTCAAAGTCTGGGGTGATGGTCAATGTCCAATCTGTTCCTCCGCTTTGTCTTCAGCTGGACCAGAGCTGAGAAGCCACTTTCACAAAGATAGGTAGTGCAAAAAAGAAATTATAAAAAAAATTAAATAACTTTTTTTTATTAAAAAAAAATATATATATTAAAGGGGACATGCATTGCTATTCCTAGCACTATTTGGGCAACTTTACACAATTCCTGTGAGTCTATGGAAGACATCTGTAAGGTTTATTTAAAAAAAAAAAATCATTGTTTTATATTTCTAATGGAGTACTCAAAAGCATCATTTCCAGCCTCAAGATTTCAGCCTGTTATTGGCTGGGCTCCGCCCATAAGCACTTTCAGTGACAGTCATCCACACAGTCTGCGAGTGGCAGAGAGAGAGAGAGAGAGAGAGAGAGAGAGAGAGAGAGAGAGATAGAGAGAGAGAGAGAGAGCACTGTGTAAACACAGCTACGTGCGAGATACGCAGGTCCCCTTCTCTTTCTCTCTCTCCCTCTCCCGTTTGAGGAAGTCTTCCACTGTGCCGCGCGCTACAGCTATAGATGGGGCGTTAGTTATGCTCCCGAATCGAGAGAGAGAGATAGAGAGGGAGAGAGAGAGAGACAGACGAGAGACGACAGCGCGACACGCATGTGTGTATGTGTGCTCTGTCGCGAGGGTCTATCTGATTCTCCCTCTCTCTCTCGCTCGCTCTCTGTCAAACCCTGTTTGGTGCGCTACAACCACAGAGCCAATCGGATCACTATCCGCTCCATCCTCGCCACGTGACGTCACCATGCGAGTCAAATCAGAACGACCTGATTAAATGGAGCAGGAAATGAATGACCTGAATGACGGCAATCCGCCAATATGGTATTTAGAGACAGACACATTGATCCTATTACTATAATACAATGCTAGACACTGAAAAAAGAAATTTATAATGCATGTCACCTTTAATATTTTTTTACACACACATCCGCGACCCACTCAAAATGGCCCCGCAACCCACTTTTGGGTCGCGACCCACCAGTTGAGAAACACTGGTCTACACTATGGTGACCAAACATCCTCTTTTGACCAGACATGTGCTCTTTTCACGCCCTGTCCGGAGCATCCGTTTTTTTGTATAAATTAATAAAAATGTCCGGGTTACATTGTTTCTCACGGGACTATTATGCATGCACTTAAATTGACAAATGGGAGGCGGAGTGCAACGCGTGCAAAGCTTGACCATAATTATGTTTTGTTGTCGTTAACCCTTTCTGCGCCAAACCCGAGAAAATTAGTCTAAAAGTCCGCCTACGTTGGAATTGCAATGACGATTGAATCTCGCCAGGTGGCAGTATCGTCTACCTTTTGAACTGGGGATATCACTTGTCTTCTAGTACTGATTTACCTCCGGCTGTTTCCGTCTAGGAGTGGACAATCGGTGGAAGATTTGGTGCCTCAGAGCTATTATTTCCCGTATGGTAGCCATGCCCAATAATACATGAGTAATTGCGATCGCCATGGGATTGACTGGGATACTTTGTGAAGAAAAATATGTATATGGTATATACCTTTGATTTGGAAGTATTTGGGGTTTCAGGCGATCAACCAGAACGATGTGGGCATATTGCATATAGCGCGTCATATCTCGCAATCTATGAAAAAATACTGGATTATTTTGGAAAGGGGCGATGTTTAGCGTGAAATAGCGCACAAACTACAGTATGTAGAAATTAACTGGTTAGTCAGTGATGGACTATGAACAATGCCTGTCAAATGAGCCATACTGTTGTCTCCATAGCAGTGTTAATTTTGGCAGCTATTTTCATTTTAGTTTTAGTCTTAGTCATGTGTCAAGTGCTCCTTTTTCGTTTTCATCATATTTAGTCATCTTCATTTATTTTTCGTTTAGTCAGTTTTCGTCAACTAAATGTCTGAGCATTTTAGTCTTAGTCAGTTTTTGTCTCAATTTTGTCTTTTTTGTTTTAGTCTAGATTTAGTCGACGAAAACGGATGACATTTTTGTCTATTTTTAGTTAATGGAAAAAAACTTGTCAGAAGTCAGAAATAGTCAACATGGAACATATTCTGATTTAAATTGCGTATTTATTTTTTAACCTAGGGGAATCAGAGTCGGCGGCAGTGTTGGGAAAGTTCACTTTCTACATGAACTAGTTCAGTTCACAGTTCACAAATTTTAAAATGAACTAGTTCAGTTTTCTTTTAACATGACATAAAATTAGACACACAAGCATTAACAGTAAATATCCACAGTAAGTCACAGGACTATACATTCCATTTGAATCAATATAAATGTAGTTTACGAGATATATACCTAATACTTGCAATCCAATACAATACATACATATGCTCTTGCTCGCTCTTCTTCCCCCCCCCCCCAGGACCCCCCCTTGGATAATCCATCCATTTTCATTCGTTTCTAACCAGGAATTACAATTCATCATATGCTAGCCTTTATTCTCTCCACCACTTCTAACCAGATTGCAATGCTGGTTTCACTGACACCTAAAATTCTTGCTGTAGATATCTCTAGATAAATCACATCGAGATAAGTAAGAACCCATACCTTCCGGCACATTTTATCCGGTTGAATCCATCGTGATGCTATCAGCTTTTTAGCAGCTGTGAGACCGGACAAAACTAGTCTCTTTAGCTGTATAGAGGGTGCAAACTGAGAAACATCATTCAACAGCAATACAGAGGGCTGTACAGGTATGTTCAGAAATAAAAATTCTGATTGCAGGGTCACTTCTTCCCAGAATATCTTAACAGGTGGGCAATCCCAATACATATGCATAAATGTACCATCATCACCGTTTGTACATAAGGAACATAGAGAGTCTTGTCTAAGTCCCATTCTGTTCAATCTTATAGGAGTCAGGTATGTCCTATGAATATAATTAAGATTCATTTGTTGATGATCCGGGTTGCGTGATGCAATTCGAACGTTTGCCCAGACTTCTTGCCAATCAAAATCTACTTCCAAGTCTGATATATCCCTCCTCCAGACTGAGTCTAGGGGAAGGATTCCATACGAAGACGTTAGTAAGTGATGATAAAAGTCAGATACAAAGCCTCTCGATGTCTCTCTTTCATAGAAGAATTTGTGATATCTGTGGTGCTCAATTGGTATCTTTAATGGGACTCCATGAGCCTTCAAACATTCCAATAACTGTGCGTAGAAATAAAATGTGGAACTGGTGAGGTTAAATTTGTTACGTACTGTATATCTTGATAGCTACAGAAACCCCGTTTGTTGAAGACAAACTAGTTCAGTTCATAGTTCAAAATAAAAGAATTTGAACTAAAGTTCATGGTTTCAAAAATGAACTAATTTATAGTTTATAGTTCTTTTTTCAATACGTTGCTGCAAGCTATTATTTTTCAAATGTATTGCCACAACCCATAATAGAACCACAGAATACTGGCATTTCCATAACGCTTTGCTGCCGCCCATTCAGTTCACACTAGTAGCAGCTGCAGCTTTCATCTCTACAGTATATTTTCAAAAACATGAGGAAAAATTTGCTGCTTGAATGGTCTTTATTAAGTATAATAATCTAAATATACTTAAAGTACCAAAAGTGAAAGTAGTCATTGTGCAAACATATAAACATGTGGCGACATAACTCTGTACTAACACAACACGAGGTAGGAACCAGGCTGAGGTAGGTTGTACCTCAAAGTTCAATATTCAAAGTGCAAAACATTTACTGACTTTAACTAAAACTCTTTTAAATGCTCATACTGTACACCGACACCGTAGAGTCTGACTCTGAGCGAGTGCAGAGCCTTCTGAAAGTGCGAGTGCTGCTGCTCTACTACCCGACTCCCCGAAGCTCCGCCCAGAGCGGTTGCCAGATTGTGTGGTTTTCAGCATTATTTTGAAGCCTGTTTACAGTGTGTTTTAACTGGGTTTTCGGCTGAAATGCATATGAAATCTGGCACACGTTTGAACGCCGTTATAATATAGTGCTGAGACTGAAAGCACTTTTGAACGCCGTTATACAGTGCTGAGAATGAACGCATTCTCAATTACGTTCATTTAGGGGGGAAAAAATCCGCTCAGTTCACGTTCGCCCAAAATACGAACGCGTTCAGGTACATCACTGGTCGGCGGCACAAGTGATACACAGGAAGGGTGCACTGTCGATCTGTGAATGGAGAAATAACTTAATAAGACACATTATCTCTTCTTGCCTTGCTTTCACTACCACACTACAGACTGTTAACCCCTTTCACCCCCTATTCATAATTCATGCAAGTACTCAATCTGGGAAAACATTACTCGTGCCCATCCGTGCCGGGTATGTCTGTCTCTGTGATGCTCAGATCGAGGTGGGCATGGATCAGAGGAAGCTGACCGGCTGGCTGGATGCCATGACGGAGACCACGATGTCGGTGCAGATCCCACGTTTCCGTGTGGAAGACGGCTTCAGTTAGAGTTAGAGGTGGTCTAGGTCTGGTTAGGGGTTAGAGTTAGAGGTGGTCTAGGTCTGGTTATACTGATCCGATACCAGTGCATACATTTAAAAAATAAAATAAAAAAGAATTATATTATATAGATTATAAAACTCTTTTTTTTTCTTTTCTTTTTTACAGCTACTGTTTTATATATACTGTTTTTTAGTAATAACTAGAAAGTAATGGTATTTATTCAACAACAGGTGATTGTATAGATTAGTATTAGTATCATTAATTGACAACTAAGCTCAATGAGTTCACCCACGGAAAGGTTGGCACATTGGTTCCGCACGGAGGTTACACGTTGTTGCACTTCCTCCTATCCAGTCGGCTCCATTTAGGTTAGCTACTGTAGTAGCAGAGGCTCTGTTGTGATTTTTAATGCAAAATAAATATTCAACATTCTCTTTTGAGACTCCGCCTCAGACTCTTATCATTTGGCACTAAAAGCTAAACATTGTCACTGGTATGGCTGTCTGCATTATGTCATTAATTGTGTGCGAGAGGTCGATCAGTGACCACGTTAGCGTGAGCTAGGTTAGCCACTAGTTAATGCGAGCTAGATGGAAATACAAACAATGTAACGTTACTGGTGAAAAAGTGATTTACCTTGGAATACTCCTTTGCCAACTTGCTGTACTTTGCTTGCAGGTCTGCAGCTGGATTATGAATAGTCCCAACTTTAGCCACGGTAACGTTAAGCTATGTTGAAGTCAGAGGCTCTGTGTAGGATTGTTAGTACTGCACTTTCGGGGCGCGGACGGCGTGCATCGCCGGACCGGCCCAGCTGCAGCGGGCCCAGAGGAGGGGACTGATCGTGGACACAGGTGCATCGTCCCATGTCATCAACGACAGGAGTCGGTTCAAGAACTTTGACGACACTTTCCACTCGGAGAGGAACAGCATGGAGCTGGCAGACGGGAGACGCACCTACAGATTGGCGCAAGAGAGAGGAGACGCACAGGTATGCCTCACGGACAGTAGGGGGCGCCGGCGTACGGTGACGTTAAAGAACGCTCTCTACGTACCATCGTTCCCACAAGGACTATTCTCTGTAATAGCTGCTACTGCAAGCGGGGCCAAGGTATTCTTCGATAAAGGTAAACATTTTCTTGTAGAACCTGACGGTACACGGTTTGACATAAAGATGTACCAGAGAATATATTATCTGCAAACGGAGTGTAATGACAACGACAAGTGTAATGATAATAATGATATGTGTAGCGTGACGGCCAGTCACGATATTCAGACATGGCACGAGATTATGGGTCATTGTAATTACGAGGATTTACTGAAACTGCAAGCATTGCACATTGAAGGTGAAAAGCGTAGACCTGACAAAAATTGTGCAGTGTGCAAAATGGGGAAGTTTACTCAACCGAGATACAGAAATCCCACAGAAAAAGTAAGGGTACCACTTGCATTAGTTGACACGGACCTAGCCGGCCCAGTAAGCAACGAGTCCATAGGAGGCTTTAGATATGTACAGTCTTTTACAGATGTGTGCACAGGGGCAGTTTGTTTACTTTCTCAAAGCAAAGAGTGACACACTCCAGGCCACGGAGAAATTCCTGGCAGACGTAGCCCCTTATGGTAACGTAGGATGCTTGAGGTCCGACAACGAAACCGAGTTCACAAACAGAGAGTTCCAATCACTGTTGAGAAGGTACAAGATAAGACACGAGACGTCACGTCTCTTACCTAAGAGCCTATGGCATTATGCGGTGCAAGAAGCCGCTTATACCAGAAACAGGTGCTTTAATAAGCACTCGGGCACCACCCCGTATACAGCACTGACAGGAAAGAAGTGTAATCTAGCCAGAATGCACCGATTTGGATCAGTGTGTTATGCGTACCTGCAGGACAGGGAAAAGCCCGAGTCCAGATGTGTAAAAGGACTTTTTGTAGGACACGACAAGGGAAGCCCCGCTTTCCTAGTTTATCATCCCGGTAAAGGGAGAGTAAGGTGTGTAGAAACAGAGACACATCAGCCCAGTGTACTTAGTACGGTCGTGCAGGCAGACAGTCAGCCACCCCCAGAGAGCGAAGACGAGGAGCACCCGAGGGTGACGTCAAGTGCCCCAAGCATTGGGAGGTATCCCTCAAGGGAACACAAACCCCCAAAGTATCTGACAGACTATGCCCGGAAAGGGAGTGACGAGGAAGACAGTACACCTACCCCTGTTGATTACTGCTACAGGGTAGTCAGTGGGGTAACCCCGACCTTTAAAGAGGTCACATTGTCCCCCGAAGAGGGCAGACAGACAGTGGGAGGGAAATGGGTGTATTCAACCAAGTTACCAGAGGGCAGACAGACAGTGGGAGGGAAATGGGTGTATTCAATCCAGGAGGGTATTGAAGGCCACGACAAATACAAAGTATGGTTGGTAGAAAATTGCTTAAATGCTGAAGGAGGGTACTCCAATGTTTAAATACTGAAGGAGGGTGACTAACTGCTTAATTGCTGAAGGAGGGTACTCCATGTTTAAATACTGAAGGAGGGTGACTAATTGCTTAAATGCTGAAGGAGGGTACTCCATGTTTAAATACTGAAAGAGGGTGGCTACACTGCTTAGATGCAGGAGGATGATACTCTAGGTTTAAATACGGGAGGAGTATAATCCAGGTTTAAATACCTGATTAAGAGTCCATGTCTAAATACTGAAATGGATCCTATGTTTAATTCCATGTTAAAGTACAGAGGTGTCCATGTCTAAATACTGAAATGGATCCTATGTTTAATCCCAGGTTTAAGTACAGAGGTGGATGACTTACCATGTTCTCAATGGTGTAACTATGTGGGAAAGACCCTGAAACGTTTAGACATGTAAGAATGTAGATCAAGGGAATGTGATCAAAAACTAGACTATCAGGAGGATGCTCAGAAACTGACAGATGTAAAAATGTACAGAGAAGCTGTGGGTAGCCTCATTTATTTAACAATGTGTACCCACCTTGACCGATGGTTTGTAGTGAGTAGACTGTCACAGCATTTTGCTGACCCCACAGAGGAGCATTTGGATTACAGCCAAACGGGGCACCGGTTGAGAGAGTGAACAGTTTTAAGTACCTCGGAGCCCACATATCCGAGGACTTGACATGGACCACACACATTGACAGTGTTGTGAAGAAGGCACGGCAACGCCTCTACTTCCTCAGGCGCCTAAGGAAGTTCCAAGTCAGTCAGAAGATCCTTAAGAAGTTCTACTCATGTACAATAGAGAGCATCCTGACTGGCAATATCACCTCCTGGTTTGGGAATAGCACCGCACAAGACCGTAGCAGACTACAGAGAGTGGCCCGTTCAGCCGAGCGCACAATTGGAGGGGGGCGCCACCCAAACAACTGGCTCTTTGAACTGCTGCGGTCAGGCAAGCGATACCGGAGTCTCATGGCAAGCACAGAAAGACTCAGAAGAAGCTTCTATCCCCAGGCCATCAGGTTGCTCAACGAACAATAACACTATGCAACAACCATCAAATGCACTCACAGCACACACATCCGCACACACTCACTTTAAACAATCAACCCACTGCAGCACCCACTCTACACACTTTAGAACACCTAGACACACTTTATATTTATTGGCAAAGAATTTGCACTACAACCCATACCTCAGGACACCTTACTGTAAATTGTAAATTGTACCTAAATTGTACCTCATCCCATTTCTGCTCTGCACTATATAGTATATTGTATATTAGTATATTGCATAGTATATGTATGGTAACTCAGTTACTGCTATCCTGCATTGAACATATGTACATACTGAACACTTGTGTCTACGTACGTGACTTCTATTTTTTACTTTTACTTGCTATACTTATTTTATTTCATACTTATCTTTTGTCTAGCACAGTCTCTGGAGTGTAACAGAAAGAAGCATTTTGTATAAAAGTATTCTGTACTTCTGTATGACAACTATTAAAGAAACTTGAAACTTGAAACATGTCTTTTGTACAGCAGATAAACAACTGTGTTTCAAAAAGAGCAGCGAGGGTCTAGGACTTAAAGCCCACAGTGATGCAGACTGGGCAGCTGACACCACATGTAGAAGGAGTACCACAGGATATTGTGTGGGTTTGAACACAGACAGCTCACTGGTTTTGTGGAAAACAAAGAAGCAGCCCACAGTGGCACTATCAACTTGTGAAGCCGAATATATGGTTCTAGTTATGACCATACAGGAGTGTATTTATCCAGAACAACTGCTAGAAGTGATGGAGATAAGATTATGAGTATATTGCTTAATATGTAATAGGTAATTGGAATGTATCCTCTATACCAAATATGGTGTTTTTTGAAGATGAGGGGCGTTTTGTCAACATCATTTAAAAATGATGGACACGGTGTATATATGAAGGCTGTTGTTTATGAGGGCAACCAGGGAACCATTGTGATTGCTAGGAACCCAGTGTGTCAACATAGATGTAAACATGTCAATATAGAAAATATCATCTCATCAGATCTGTCATCAGAGAAGAAAGAATGACACTGGTTTACTGTCCAACGGATGACAGGGTAGCAGACACTATGAGGAAACCTGTTCCAAATTAAAATTGAAGGGATTTGCAAGGGTCATGTTTAATGTGTAAATATTGACTGTCATACCCTGTTGATGTTTTGGATTATATTATTTCCTTTGTAAAATGTTTTTCAAAGAAGTTATCCAGTATGCTAATACAAACCCTAAGTGGGAGTGTTGAAGTCAGAGGCTCTGTGTAGGATTGTTATTAACTGTCTAACTGCATATATAACTGTTTCCACTAGAGGGCGCTCTAGGCGAAGCCACTCAGGAACACCACCAGGTGGCGAGTATAAATATAGATGTCTCCTCCCACTCTTTCTCTTTCCCCCCAGCCTCTCAGTGAGAGCAGAACTATAGAACTGCTGCTCTGCCATGTGAATAAATAAACCACGCCAGTTAAAGGCTAAAGATAGAAACCATGCCTCTTGACCACATTATTGTCGCCCTATAGCCGGATTCTGTCAACAAGCTAAAACTAGCTTTTCAAATAGCTCTTCAGCTAATGCTAATAACAGAGCTCCCCGTCACACTGCTCTACTCGGGACGATGGCATTAAGAAAAGTTATAATTATTTTGTCTCGTCTTGTTTTAGTCAACAATATCAACATACATGAAGAGAAATTTCGTCCTGGTTTTTGTAAATTACATTTTTAGGTCCTCAGTTGTGGTCAACGATATTTAATTAACTATTTAGTCACGTTAGCGTCACATGGTCTTCAATAACGTGACATCACGTCTCATTGTCGCCATGAAAAAAAACCTTCGTTGACGAACATCTTTCGTCATCATTTTAGTTGACAAAATTAACACTGCTCCATAGCTATAATACAGAACACACGATGGGTCCATAAAACATAGCTAAAATGGTCAATAACGCTGGCGCCATTGAGTAAAGATGGTAAAAGAGTGTGGCGCTCAATGAGTTAATGAAGGTGCCGGAGATCTCAAAGCTCACATGGACACAGAAAAAGATAAAAAATAAAGCTGTGCGAGGCGAGAGTTTGACAGCAAAGTTGACTGAATTGATTGAAGTATGCAGCTATTCAGAGAGAGAAAGAAAATAATTGAAAACTTTTTTAATAGCTCAAAGTTATGTTTTGGTTTGATTTATGATGACATAAGATGCTTATGATACAATCATTCTAAGGATTCTGTGTAATAAATTCGTTTTGTACACTAAATAGCAAGTTATGCAAATGTTAACAAATCGGAAACTGCATAGTGCACTTTTAAATTATAGTATCTTTGTGAGGTTACTGTTTTATAATTTACATTACATTGAAAAGATACAAAGATATATAAGAGGTATTATTTAGAACATTAATTCATTTATTTTGTCCAGTAAGACAATAGGTGTCAAGCTCCACGTTCATTTGATGACCAAGTCGAAATATTAAAACAATTACAATATTATTTTGTAATAATGTTTCCATGTCAAAGGTAGGCCTACATGTTTTTTGGAGCTAATATTGCCAGAGTGTAGTTTGACCAACTGTCAACTTCTCATAGAATGTTTGGAATCTTTCCTCCATCAAGGCAGTGGGTAACCATGGTAACCACTCCGCAACATCCCATGCAGGTCAAAGATACACAGCACACTCAAACCTACAACAAACTGACTGGATCTGCTTTTATTTTTCAAAAGTCATAAATCTATAAAAGACACATCAAATGTCAAAACAAACATGTACCTTTGACTCAGAATTGTCTGTTATTAAAATTGTATATTGACACTTAAAGGAACATTCCAGCATTTTGGGAAATAAGCCTGTTGAGTTTATGTGTTAATATGATACGATACGAAGGAAACCGTCTCGTGGACTCCATGCCCGGCTTGTTACAGCAGATTGTGGGCCTTGGCCACCCCTCCATTGTGTGAAATGGCCTACAGAACTGGCCCGGCGAGGTCTGACAAGAACCGGGCGCCTAGACCCATTATTGCGAGGCTCCACATTCTACGCACAAAGGAGCTGATTATGCGAGCGGCCCACTCCAGGAGGGGGAAACTACACCTTGGTGAATGTAAAGTGGCCATTTTCGAGGACTTCACGCCTGATGTTCTAGCGCAGAGAGGGGAATATCGAGAGGCCATATCCCTGTTGTGGAAGTTGGGCCTCCGCCCAACATTGCTATTCCCAGCCAGGCTTTTGGTGAAAATGAAGGGAGAAGAACACCGGCAGGTATGGTCGCTAATCAGGGCAGAGGAGTATGTGAAGAAAGAGGTGATTGACCCGGGAAATGGCACAGAGTGCTCGAGGTCTTTCAAGCTAATTTAACATTTGCCTGGATTATCACTCTGTAACAAGCTCGACTCATGCTCGTTTGACTAGCTGACATGTGCTCACTCAAGCTAGCTGGACAAATATGTGGAATGACAGTGTGTGCTATCGTAACAGGCTAACCTAGGTTTGTTTAACCAAGCTAGCTGGACAATTACTAAATGCTACACATGCCCATTCAAGCTAACTGGACATATGAGTGAATAGACACAACAAGTATGTGGAATGGCACTGTGTGCTACAGTATCTACACTTGATAACCCCTGGTGATATGCTGCTCTCACTGCCTATCTATCTACACTTGATAACCCTGGTGATGTGCTGCTCTCACTGTCTATCTACACTTGATAACCCTGGTGATGTGCTGCTCTCACTGTCTATCTATCTACACTTAAAGGAAAACTCCAAAATGTTTGGGAAATTAGCTTATTTGGCATCTACCCTGGAGTTAGACAAGAAGATACATACCCTTTTTCTTCTCTGTGCATGCAGTAGGAGTAGGAAGACACGCACCATTAGCCTAGCTTAGCGTCAGTCACTGGAAGTAGGTTCCTCCATTAGCCTAGTTCCAAACGTCTTCCTACTCCTACTGCATGCACAGAGAAGAAAAAGGTATGCATCTTCTTGTCTAACTCCAGGGTTCCCAAAATGTTGGAGTGTTAAGATACATACCTTTTTCTTCTCTGTGCATGCAGTAGGAGTAGGAAGACGCGCACCGTTAGCCTAGCTTAGCGTCAGTCCCTGGAAGTAGGTTCCTCCATTAGCCTAGTTCCCAACGTCTTCCTACTCCTACTGCATGCACAGAGAAGAAAAAGGTATGTACTGTATATTCTTGTCTAACTCCAGGGTAGATGGCAAATAAGCTAATTTCCCAAAATGTTGGAGTTTTCCTTTAATAACCCTGGTGATATGCTGCTCTCACTGTCTATCTATCTGCACTTGATAACCCTGGTGATATGCTGCTCTCACTGTATCTATCTGCACTTGATAACCCTGGTGATATGCTGCTCTCACTGTCTATCTATCTGCACTTGATAACCCTGGTGATGTGCTGCTCTCACTGTCTATCTATCTTCACGGTGGGTTGTGGTGCCACTAGGGGTCATGTGGTAGGATAATGTAGCATCAGCATTGTCGATACCTGGAGCTCACATCAAAGGGGCGCAGGTCTGTTAAAGTTGGCAATGCTGTTTGGGGGCCATTATGGGCAGCGTAATAAAATGTGTAGTGTGTAGTTAGATAATATAAGTAGACTTTCCTTTGGCAATGGGATTGGGTTACTTCATTGAACACTTATCCTTATCATTAGAGCACAAATATCTTGAAACCTTCAGTGTTTTATTATACATTTGGACTGTCGTAGACCAGAGTAATAACATTGTATGAATTAATAAATTGGGTAGTAGTTCCCTCATCATGAACCTCATACTTGATAATACAACTGAGTCCTCTGATTTCCACACACACGGTCAAGCTGACTGAGACAGTAAGCCAAGGAAGATTATTTACATTTGATCTGCAATTCTGTATTTTTATTAAATCAATTAAAATGATTTGACATTTTCCAATACATATAGTCCAGAGATGCAGCATTAAAACCAGTTAAACTCGACCGCTGAGATGTGATGAGTGAAGAGGTTCATTTCCAACACAGAGAGCGGCACAGTGGAAGAGGCAGGCACTTTGTGTATATGACTCACTTAATAGGTGGGTTTCTGGTCCACATCAAACAATGGGGCTACAATATATTTATATATAGACTACAATATATATTGTGACAGATCACCTCCCCCCTCCTTTGGATACGTGAAGGATGGGAGATATATCCGTCACTTCGGTAGCTGATTAGTACTGATAGAACACACCTGCACAGTATTTAGTCACACCCACCTCACATGCGCACACTCCCGACACACACTCTAGCTGATTAGTACTGATATAGTACACCTGCACATAATTAGTTGACACACACCTCACGTGCACACACCTCACGTGCACACACGTCGTGCCACCCAGTACATTAACACTGAGATAGAGAGGAGTGAGTTGAGCGGAGTAAGGAGTTGGAGTTGTTGTGTAGAGAGAGAGAGATTTTAATTCAGAGTTGCGACGGTGAGAGGTAGTGGAAGGTGAGGAGAAAGCGAGATAGGTGTTCTTTGTGTACTGGCCCCTAGACTGGCTGAGATACCCCCTTGTGTACCAGTGGCATCGCGTGGGTAAAATAACAGGGGAAGCCAAAAAAAATTATTAAAAAAAATTTATTAAATATTTTTATTAATTTTTTTTTTTTTAAGTCAAGTAGTCACCATGTCAGTGGCGTCATTTCAGTAAAAGGCAAGGTATGGCGAGGAGGGAGGGGGGTTGAAGCTTGGTGGATTTTTTTGTCAAATCAGTTGTGCAATAGTCACTTTTGGTGAGTTGTTTCTATACAATTCAGTTATATGACATTTAGGTATGACACAGGACTACACAAGCATTTTTAGTATATACATGTGTCAACAGACTAAAGCAGGGAACCACAATATTTTGCATACGAATAATGCAGAATGTAATATCATAACTGTCTATTACTTGTCTTGCAATTGAGCCAATTTTCCTTAGGTACGGTTTTGAGGTGTGTGTTCAACAGAATGTCAAAAACACATTCACAAAAAGTATGGGTTACTGAATGCTGAACTGCACTGTTATAATCACTAAGCCATTGTAAGACCTTACCTGTGTCCCTGTATCACTTGTCTCTGCTGCCCTTTGATTAAAAAACTTCCCTATGTCCATTTTCCTTTTTTTTGGGCATATTTCAGTTAGTCACAGTAAAAGTCACCTAGTAAAAGTGAGATAATTGACAATATCAAAACATGCTAGGGCTGTACCGAATAGTTCGAAGCTTCGTTCATAATGTTAACATTCAAATTCTAAATCAACATAAAAAAAATGTAATAAACGTTTTTTTTTAATTTATTTATTTTTTATTTAAATGTTTTATTTGCCAAGGTATGGCGAGTGCCATACCTTGCCATACCAAAATGACGCCCCTGCACCATGTACACTACAGTATGGCTCGGCGGCCAGTCAAACTTTCTTAACAGATTGCAGAATGGGTACAATACAGTACGGCTCAATACACACAATTGTATAAGGGGATGCAGACCAGAGAAAGACGTTTGTCTTGTTTACATCAGGGTCCCCCATTTTCAATTCATAGTGACATTTATGACATACAAGACATCATGACATCAAATATACAGTTAGGCCTGCCGCGATAAGCAATAAATCGATTAATTGCCGCGATAATTAAAATTAATGCAATGATTTTGACGGGCGCGATTAATTGCTATTTGCGCGTTTGTTTTAATGAGGCGGAACCAGTCCAGTACCCCTCGTCAGTCACTCCGTGTGGGGGGCCGCTGGCCTTACTACAGAGCACAGCACGGGAGCTCCGTGGGGCACTAGCAACGCCACATATAGCTTAACTACATTTCTCAATAGTGTTGCTCCTTTTAACCAAATAGCGTTCTTTGTAGTGTAACGTTAGCTATTTTTAGACCCAAGTAGTTACTCGCTACTGCCCGGAGAAACTGGACTGCTAAATAAAGATTAAAGATCTAGTGTTGATGCTCATTCAATGCCAACAACATTAGCTAAATAGCTAACAAACAAAATACAACGTATAGCATAGCTACAACACAGAATAACGTTAATACAATTACATGCATCATTGTTTACAATGAACGGGTGGGACTAGTCAAAGGACTGGACACGGGGACAAGTTAAACATGAATACATTTATTATAACAGGTAATCGAGTTGCGCTCCCGTGCCTACGCACCACAGGGCTATTCTATTCTATACGGCTTTGACGCTTCCTCCTCATCGTTGATTGCCTGTAGTAGCTGCATCTAACGTTAGTAGCTAACGTTAAAACTAACCTAAAGTTAGTTGCTCACCAACAATCTCAACATTTGTTTTATCATTAGCTCAAAAACACAGAACCGGACGAGATGCTGCTAGGATAATAACAACAATACTTCCGCTCCGGTCGGTGGGCTTCAAAATAAAAGTCTAAAACCGGAAAAGACGGAGCGGTGGGCTTCAAAATAAAAGTTTTGGGAAATAAATTTCTAAAAAAAAGAATCTCTAACCGGTCGCAATAATATCGCTTATCGCGATATTTTCGGGGGCAATTAATCGCCCAGCAAAATGTGTTATCGTGGCAGGCCTATATACAGTACTGTTACCCCTAGATCCTGACAGAGTATATACATATGATGGGGAGGGGACTGTACATTAGGAGGGGATGGGTGGGTGGGAGAGAAATATACATACGGCCGGTGTTGTTTTCGAGGAGGGAGTAGGATTCCGCAGAACACCGGGAGAGAATATGACTGTCTATTAGACAAACGTGACAAGACAAACGTATTTCTCTGGTCTGCATCCCCTTAACAATTGTGTGTATTGAGCCGTACTGTATTGTACCCATTCTGCAATCTGTTAAATAAAGTTTTCATTCATTCATTCATTCATTCATTCACGTGTCTGTTGCGCCGCGCGCCCAGCCATCAGAGCGCTCCTACTGTAAAATGCGGAAGCAGTCATTTCAGCCTCAGTTTTACTCGTTTATAAAAATTATTTAAAATGTTTATTAGCAACGCCGAGCTTTCAAACCCTGCCGCATCTGTGTGTGAAACCCTAATGGAACGCTGGGTACCTTTGACATTTATATCCGATATATTTTGGACCCACCGCTAGCTTTTAAGCAGTGCTTGATGGTGCACATTAACCTGGCTACTACGGAGGAATAAGTTACTGCGTATTCCAGCCCCTGGCTTGCATTGCAGTCATGAAAGGGTATACAAGCTTGCCTGATAACGTTAGTTAGTCCTTAGTCAGGCTGCTCAGTTCTTACCTGGTCAATAATGTGGTCCTCCTCTTGCCAGATAGATTTGTTAAATCATAATATCCACAGTGGTGTGCTCTGCTGGTCCTCAGTACTCATGGGATGTCACGTTAGGTAGTCAGGTGGAAACGTGAACTTCTGACCTGCCCCGCCTCCAGGTGGAAAATATGCTGAACGTTTTCCTCCCAGCTCCGTTTTAAACTTTTAGGGTGTGGCACAGTGGCAGTCAGCTCGAATCTGATTGGCTAGGATCGGATTTGGAGTTTGGACTCACTCTATAATGCTGGAAGCCTGGAGAAAGAGACCTACCCACTGCCTCTCTCCTATACTAGCTGCAGTAGTGAGCACAGTCTGACAGTGTGTTAGAGGGAGTGAGAAGGAGAAGAGGGAGACATTAAAAAAAAAAAAAAAAAAAAACACAGATGCACAGATGAAAAAGAATGTAAACTATATTAAAAAAAAATTATATTTGATTTTTTTTTTTTTCATATTTCATAATTTGATATGAATTTATAGGGAGGCATGGCTTCCGTTGGCTTCCACAAGGATTCGCCACTGTTGTGTACTGACCCTGGACTGGACGACCCTGAATTGTGAACAATCCCTTTTTCTGTCGGCGAGCCTTTGTGTTATTGACCCCTAGACCGGATCACGACCATTCTATTGCTTTTTTCCCTCTGGATTCAACCTTAAAGGAAAACTCCAACATTTTGGGAAATTAGCTTATTTGGCATCTACCCTGGAGTTAGACAAGAAGATACATACCCGTGTTCTTCTCTGTGCATGCAGTAGGAGTAGGAAGACACGCACCATTAGCCTAGCTTAGCGTCAGTCACTGGAAGTAGGTTCCTCCATTAGCCTAGTTCCCAACGTCTTCCTACTCATACTACATGCACAGAGAAGAAAAAGGTATGCATCTTCTTGTCTAACTCCAGGGTTCCCAAAATGTTGAAGTGTTAAGATACATACCTTTTTCTTCTCTGTGCATGCAGTAGGAGTAGGAAGACGCGCACCGTTAGCCTAGCTTAGCGTCAGTCACTGGAAGTAGGTTCCTCCATTAGCCTAGTTCCCAACGTCTTCCTACTCCTACTGCATGCACAGAGAAGAAAAAAGTATGTATCTTCTTGTCTAACTCCAGGGTAGATGGCAAATAAGCTAATTTCCCAAAATGTTGGAGTTTTCCTTTAAATGCAATAAATACCTGTATTTATTAATATTGCTCGTGTCCATTCGCATTTGTTTGTATTTGAACCGTGGCGATCAGGTTCGTCACAATATATAGACTACAATATATTTGCATTTGTTCAAACAATCAATCCATGCCAAACACTAGATATGTAAAAGGTGAAAGACTCACACTCACAGCCATGCTGATTTGGCAAAATGACATCCAGCCATTTTTGTTTGAAACTACTTTTAGTCAGGGAGCCATGGTTTCTCCATAGAGCTCCATTATACTTTTAGTCAGGGGAGTGTCATGGTTTCTCCATAGAGCACCATTATAATTTTAGTCAGGGCAGTGTCATGGTTTCTCCATAGAGCTCCATTATACTTTTATTCAAGGGAGTGTCACGGTTTCTCCCCAGAGCTCTATTATACTTTTAGTCACAGAAGTATAATGTTTTCTCCATAGAGCACAATTATACTTTTAGTCAGAGGACTCGTGTTATTTAGGTACTGGGGGGAAATCACCAATGCACACCTTGCCGTTTGGCCAACTTGAAACCTTCAGATTAACAGGCCTCAACAACATGTTCAGAATCACTGATCACGCGATGACGTCACAGAGGGATTCATTCGCTTTCTGGAACCAGGAACACTAACTTCCTAACGTGCTGCTCGGCTCATAACAGTGTTCCTCTCCTGGGTGAGAGGAGCAGCCGGCAGGGAAGGAAAACATGACCAAACCCTGTGTTCAAGACGAACATGTGCTGGAAAATAAACAATCACATTTAGAAACAAACGGAAAACATGCAAACATGTTCCACAGATTAGGGGTGCGGCTGGGTAGCACAGTGGACTAAACTCACCTACCACCGCAGAGCCTCTGGGATCCAATCCAGCTGTCAGCGGTACCTCCGGCTTGGTCAGTCGTCCCTACTAACACAATTGGCAGTGTTAGCGGGTGGGAAGCCAGTGGGGTATGTGTCCTGGTCGTTGTAAACAGCGACTCCTACTGGTCGGTCGGGGCGCCTGTTCAGCAGGGAGGGGATCTGGGGGAAATAGCGTGAACCTCCGCACGCGTTATGTTCCCCCAGTGAAACTCCTCGCTGTCAGGTGAAAAGAAGCGGCTGGCGACTCCACATGTATCGGAGGAGGCATGTGGTAGTTCTACACCCTCCCCAGACCGACAGTGGGGCAATGAGCGCAACGACCAGGAAGGGAATTGGCATAACGACTAAATTGGGGTGGGTGAAAAATACAGAAAAGCCCAAAAATAAATAGAAAACAATTCATAAATAAATACAAATTTTCCACAGATTCAAGGAAGTCGTATCAAATTTCCACTTTATTAATAAGTAATAACACAATTATTAGGAGTGACACAAATATCTTTCCAAGTCCATGGGACGATACACAATGGAAGACGATACACAATGGAAGACGATACACAACGGAAGAGCCAGAGCAGAGGGAGAAGTCCTCCAGGCTGTGCAGGATGATGTTATGGGGAAATACATACAGGGCAAATGTGTTTAAAACGCCATTAGTTGTAGAGTTTTTTTTATTTTGTTTTGCTTGTAGATCCACTTTACAGAAAAAACTAAATACTGTATTATGTACAAATATGTTCAGTTTGTACAATTATGCTAATAACCAATAATAAACAATACAGTCAATTCATTAAGTCAAAACTATTTGAAGCACTCATCACGTCCCAGTGCAATACCGGCTTCCAACATTGTGCATGTGGCACATACAGTTGAATTAGTGATGCACCGATGTGAAAATTGTGGCCGATACCGATAACCGATATTAATATTGCTGTTCTGGCCGATACCGATATTTACCGATGTCGATATCTCTGTATAGAAAACACTTTTTATGATAATCAAATAAAGAGCTATTTTCCAAAACACATTTTTCTTTTACTTTTGTAACTTATTTTCAGAAATGACTGATATTTTAAAACTATTTAACACTTTGGGTGCCGGGACACGTCTTCTCACGTCTTTGCTGGCCATGCTAAAGTTGCCGGGGGACGCTGTACAGCGTCCTTATATCAATATTTCAAAAATCTGCGATCGGATTCATAATGTCCCTCCGCTGGCCTGAGATCCACCAGCAGGACCCACTGAGCTCTCTGGCGGTTCAGGAGCGCCATCTGGTGGCCGATCGGCGCAACCGCTTAACAGGAAGCGCAGTAGAGGTTTTGCTAGACGTCCGTATTGCTTCCGGCCACTCGGTACATGTCCCGTGACTCTAGCTCGTCACACTACATAGCGATCGATTGCCAATAACTCGATAAACAACATGATTTGGACGTATATACCATTATACAAGCTGGAGATGGACCGGGTAATAATATATCCCATAATGATAAAATTTCTACTCGACGATGATCGCCCAACGGCGCGCGGAGACTGGGGTGAGTTTCAGCGTGTAACGTTACCCTCTTCGATAATAACTGATATTATCAACATTTGACCCACATTAGATGATTGGTATAACGCTGCCCACGGAATTATAAACGCCCCCTCGCCCATCCGGTCAACATCAGATGACGTGTAGTAACTTCTAGAAGTACGTCTAGTTGGAATTTTTTATATCGCGCTGATTGCCATCAAACTGTATTTCATCATCAATATAATGCATTTGGGGCTATATATCACGTTCTGGAGAAAGCTGCAGAAAGAGATGAAAACATACTTATACATTAGACCATACTTTACTATGAATATGTGAATGAAAAAGTTTAACGTTGCTACACAATGAACAATACATATAGGACTTTGAATGGGCCCTAATAATGGCAATGTAGCAATAGAATTTAAAAAGTTATAGCCCTGCAAAGAAGGGGACTTTCTCCATAGACAAATAGCGCTGGCAATCTATGGTATATCATTCATTTAACCTTAGGCAACCAAAGTGTTAAGACCAAAACATGTAAAAAAAAAAAAAAAAAAATTATTTTTTATTTGGCCTATATCTTGATACCGATGTGTAAAAAATGGCCATATCGGCCGATATTATATCGGCGGCCGATATATCGTGCATCACTAAGTTGAATGCTGGTATTACACTCACTGAGGGACACGAAGAAGTCAAGTCTGATGGGATTTGGGAATCTCTAATACAAATCGGGATTGGAATAAAAAATGCATTTATATTAAACAATACAGAATATACAGCACCTCTTGGGGTCTGTAGGGTAAGCACTTATTCCCTCCCCCCTGAACATTTATGGAGATGTATGGGCCTTTTAAGTCAGTGATAAAAGTGTCTTTCAAGGATAAGTGAGCTCCTGCACTGATTATTATAGTTCAATATTCAATATTTGATCACCAAAACCCCAGAAAAAGGATAAAAAAGTGGGCCCCCCGCCCAAAAAGGCCCCCCATAAATCGGGCTTGCATGCTATGCGCGCTCGGCTCATAAGCTACGCTCCCTCGGCTCGCATGGGCACAGGCCCAATGCCCTTTTCAGCCTTTGAGCACCTGCCCCTCTAAAGTCCTGTGCACGTCCCTGCGTGTGACTCAAATAAAAACATAAAAACAAAGTTTTGTTGCTGTTCTTTTGGTTAGTTTTTCTTTTATTCATAGTTTTAAGCAGAATGATCAATAGTACGTTTTCAAGCAGATCAACGTTTTATATTGCAAAATATCATACAGTCTTCATGGTATAGCAGTATAGGAGCTTTTGACCCAGAGGGGGCGGGACAAATGGAGTGTCACTTCTGCTGTCCGTCACGCGGTGTGTTCACGGGAAGCGCGGAGTCCCAGGTTGTTGCCAGGACAACGGCCTCAGCTGTGAGCTTTCAGAACACAATCAGCTGTTCAGCTGGTGTCGCATTAAATATGGATTGGTGTGAAATATGGATCCCTTCTGAATATAGAAGACATTACTTCACCTTTTTAAACAACCTTGATCTTGATAAATACACCATTCAAACAGAGACAAATACACTGAAACAGAGACAGGGTAGGCTTTCAAGTTAAACGTTTGTAAACAATATTTTTTTCCAACAATAATTTTAGCAAGCATGGTAACATGGCTAATATTGAAACCGTTATCTAGATTAAACGATGATATATTTAGTTGATTTCTTATCGTTTACAAAGGTGTGTCACTGTCACTGGCCGATCCATATTTCATTCCGATCCATATTTAACATGACACCGGCCCGCCACCGGGCATGGAGCACTGTCCTGTCTGCCCCTCGTCACTACAGGGTACAACTACCAGCGTTCATAAAACATAAATAAATAAAACATAAAGGAAACACGTTCACTCCCCACACGACCAAACCGCCATTTGTCACATTTGGCAGTAAATGCAGTAAATACATAGAGACTCTGAGGAAACGTCTCCCTTTGATGTCACAGACTGCACCCTTCAACGTAGAGAGGGAGAACATCTGCTAAACCTGTTCATCCAGGATACTAAGCAGAGATCCAGGATACTAAGCAGAGATCCAGGATACTAAGCAGAGATCCAGGATACTGTATAGAGATCCAGGATACTGTATAGAGATCCAGGATACTGTGCAGAGATCCAGGATACTGTATAGAGATCCAGGATACTGTGCAGAGATCCAGGATACTGTATAGAGATCCAGGATACTAAGCAGAGATCCAGGATACTAAGCAGAGATCCAGGATACTGTATAGAGATCCAGGATACTAAGCAGAGATCCAGGATACTAAGCAGAGATCCAGGATACTGTATAGAGATCCAGGATACTAAGCAGAGATCCAGGATACTAAGCAGAGATCCAGGATACTAAGCAGAGATCCAGGATACTAAGCAGAGATCCAGGATACTGTGCAGAGATCCAGGATACTAAGCAGAGATCCAGGATACTAAGCAGAGATCCAGGATACTAAGCAGAGATCCAGGATACTAAGCAGAGATCCAGGATACTGTGCAGAGATCCAGGATACTAAGCAGAGATCCAGGATACTGTGCAGAGATCCAGGATACTAAGCAGAGATCCAGGATACTAAGCAGAGATCCAGGATACTAAGCAGAGATCCAGGATACTAAGCAGAGATCCAGGATACTAAGCAGAGATCCAGGATACTAAGCAGAGATCCAGGATACTAAGCAGAGATCCAGGATACTGTATAGAGATCCAGGATACTGTGCAGAGATCCAGGATACTAAGCAGAGATCCAGGATACTAAGCAGAGATCCAGGATACTGTATAGAGATCCAGGATACTAAGCAGAGATCCAGGATACTAAGCAGAGATCCAGGATACTGTATAGAGATCCAGGATACTAAGCAGAGATCCAGGATACTAAGCAGAGATCCAGGATACTAAGCAGAGATCCAGGATACTAAGCAGAGATCCAGGATACTGTGCAGAGATCCAGGATACTAAGCAGAGATCCAGGATACTAAGCAGAGATCCAGGATACTAAGCAGAGATCCAGGATACTAAGCAGAGATCCAGGATACTGTGCAGAGATCCAGGATACTAAGCAGAGATCCAGGATACTGTGCAGAGATCCAGGATACTAAGCAGAGATCCAGGATACTAAGCAGAGATCCAGGATACTAAGCAGAGATCCAGGATACTAAGCAGAGATCCAGGATACTAAGCAGAGATCCAGGATACTAAGCAGAGATCCAGGATACTAAGCAGAGATCCAGGATACTGTATAGAGATCCAGGATACTGTGCAGAGATCCAGGATACTAAGCAGAGATCCAGGATACTAAGCAGAGATCCAGGATACTGTATAGAGATCCAGGATACTAAGCAGAGATCCCCTCAGGCAGCCATACTGTACGTGACGTGCTCTTCACCGAGGACACCAGAGAGAGCGGTGCAGCAGTGATGACTAACGGCTGATTCCCTTTAAAGGAGGGGAGCTCAGAGGCCTGTAAGACACACTGATGATCTGAAATCACAACAATTCAATCTCAGCTCGTGGGGTTTTCATATCTCCCGAGATTCATGCGGGTTCTCTAGTTCCCCGTTAGAAAGTGTCTGGTGTATTTTTGCACAAGGTTTACTATAATCTACACTTAAAATGGGGGCAGGCTGCTATACACGGAGAAAGGAAACAGCATCCCTGCTAAATATACATGTGCAGGAGATGTTCCCAGCAGCACAGTCCTCCACTATGCAAATCCTCAGACTTCATTAAAAGACATTAGTGCAAACAAAACACTGGATTATATTGCACCGGGACCCTGTGAAGGGCAAAGGCATGTTGTGTTGGAGGGCCAGAGGAGGCCCGCGGCACCACCTTCAGCGGTCACCACCTTCAGCGGACTCTAAAAGGGCAGTTTGACTGCAAATAGGAGACAGAGCCCTAGAGGCTCTTTATATAGTGATGTGGACGATGACTCATCATCTATGATGCAGCGTTATCTGCATGGAGACTAACAAACCTACTGACCTACATTCAAGCCCCACCCGCCCGCCCCTGGAGTGCTGTTAGCAGGACATGACAGTGGTTTCTTCATGTCCCACAGCTCTTTGCATTTATGAAGAAGTATTCCTCTACATGGGACCACAATCACAGCTGTCAGTCAGCCTGACACGGAACATCTGGCATCAAAATGTAAAATCTCAACATCTGTACTGGATGTCAGCTAGTTAGTAGACAAACAGCTAATAACTAGCTCGCTACATTTCAGGTAATTTTAGTGGTTCAAAAACATCTGTGACAATTCATTGATCACCTGCTAGCACAGGTTAAGCTAATGCTAGCCAATGTTAATCTCCGTTAACCTGACCCGCCAGCCGGTCCGTTACGCAGCGCCATCTGGGAAGTCGTCCATTGAAACGGTTTGATTTCTTAAGAAAAATAAATCCCAGGCAGGTGATTGGATGAAACGTCTGTCAATCACGGTCCGTCACTGGCTTTGCTCTTCTTTCAGTGAAGAAACACCCTCCAGTTCTGCTATAACCGCTGCAGTGGCAGCATCTACGTTAACCTCGTCAAGAACCGCCATTGTTGTTTTAGAACCAACTCCGCCTTTTCACCGTCGTCACACCTAAACCTGCCGTGCAAGGTTAATCTCCCATAGCAACCGGTGACACTGGTCCCCAAGAATCTGTTTACATTGGAAGTTGTGATGCCAACTTTTTTTTTGATCCACTTTTTCTCCCATTTTCTATATTTTCTCCCATCCCAATTTCGTATCATCCAATTCAACCCTCCCCTGTCACGAACGCTGTTTCTTGCCTCCCACAAGCCGGCTGCAATGTGGACTAAGTCATACATAGCACAAGTCCCCTCCGGTACTTGAGGTAACAGCAGTCGCATCTTTTCACCTGCGCAGCTCGATCTCTGAGTGGCGAGGAGTAACGCGTGGGAGGCTCACGCTGCCCCCGACACTTCCTGATTCTACTGCGCAGGCGCACCAACCGACCTGTAGGAGTCGCTGTCCACAACGCCCGATCCCCACCCATCAGTTTCCCACCCCCTAATACGGCCAATGTGTATTAGTATGAACGACCAGCTAAACTGAAAGCAATGTGGAGCGCTGGGCTCGAACAGGCGAGCCCAGCGTCACCGCATTCGTGGCGAGCGCATTGCCCACTACGCCACGTAGCCGCCCCTGTTGTGATGCCAACTTGTCCTCTCCTCCTAGTAGCGCTCCTAGCCCCCCACCCCTCCATGCAATATCCCTGTGATAGCCAGGCACCTGCAGTGATGCAGTGATAGACTAGCACTCTGGTCCATGATCACACTAACGCCATTATTCACCGTTGTACTATAATAAAATATACATATTTCTTTCAGAATGGTATCCCTATATATATTTTTTTTCCTCACTATATAATGTACATCAATCATTATTAATTTCAATCGTAAAGATTAATATAAGCTTAAAAAAGGTGGGTAAACTCTATTAACCCAAATACAAAGGTGTTTAAACTGAGTTTAAGCGGGTTTATCCTCCACTACATCCCTGAATGGTAATAAAAAACAAATCCCTTTTCAAGATTTCACTAAAATAAAGACACCTGTTTCCATGGAATGCATGCAGGATAAAGTGTGACTGTTGGTAGTGAGGTCAACAGGTCAACACAAACTAGAATGAAGGGTGTGTGTGTGTGTGTGTGTGTGTGTGTGTGTGTGTGTGTGTGTGTGTGTGTGTGTGTGTGTGTGTGTGTGTGTGTGTGTGTGTGTGTGTGGTGCAGTACGGAGGTTAACTGTTCTCTTAATTCAATTCTTAATAGGAGTGATAGAATCCTGTGATGTCACAATGTCCTCTGCAGTGGTCAATCATTTTGTATCCTCGCTAGTAAGAGTTTAATTGCCAGATGTCACAATTCCGTTGCTACGTCAACAGAACGTCTCGGGGGGAGAAGGAGGGGGAGTTTATCACTATAATGAAAATTAATAAAAGTTACTGTCATTTGGCAACTCACAAAGGTCATTTGCAAAGGTCTTTCGAATGCTGGGAGCGGGTGGTACACAACATGGCACAAGTGAAAACAACCCTTTAATGACATGGCAGGCCCCGCCCCCTGGAACAGCCTCATGCTGGGTGGGCGTGGTCAACACTTCCATGCCAACATGACCTCCAGAGCGCTAAGGCCCTCCCACCCGTCGTCTTGGTGGAACAGGATTGGCCGCGTCAGATGTCACTCCAGAGGACCGCCCGGCGACTCTTATCCACACTGACCACGTACTGTCCTGTCATGGACCAGGCCACTGCACTGATAGAGGAACTGAGAGAGAGAGAGAGAGAGAGAGAGAGAGAGAGAGAGAGAGAGAGAGAGAGAGAGAGAGAGACAGAGAGAGAGAGACAGAGAGAGAGAGAGAGAGAGAGAGAGAGAGGGGGGGGAGTGGGGGAGGGAGAGAGAGACAGAGAGAGAGAGAGGGGGGGCAGAGAGAGTGAGGGAGAGAGAGGAAGAGGGAGAGAAAAAGAGAGGGAGAGAGAGGGGGAGAAGAGAGAGACAGTTAGGGCTTCCATTCAGGTGCTCTGAAGGTAAAGGTGTTTGTGCCTAAAGCTTGTTTCATACTTGTGGTCTGTGTGGTTCTACATGGCATCAGCGGTGATATTGTACAATTGCGGCAGTGTGTGTAGGATCAGGGAAACAGGGTGTGTAGGGTCTGGGTGACAGTGTGTGTAGGGTCTGGGTGACAGTGTGTGTAGGGTCTGGGTGACAGTGTGTGTAGGATCAGGGAAACAGGGTGTGTAGGGTCTGGGTGACAGGGTGTGTAGGGTCTGGGTGACAGTGTGTGTAGGGTCTGGGTGACAGTGTGTGTAGGGTCTGGGTGACAGTGTGCGTAGGGTCTGGGTGACAGTGTGTGTAGGGTCTGGGTGACAGTGTGTGTAGGGTCTGGGTGACAGTGTGTGTAGGGTCTGGGTGACAGTGTGCGTAGGGTCTGGGTGACAGTGTGTGTAGGGTCTGGGTGACAGTGTGTGTAGGGTCTGGGTGACAGTGTGCGTAGGGTAGAGCGTTTGTAACAATGTGAACGTGGCCTTGCAGACCGCAGTGCTAAGATCGGTGTTGCTATGGCGACAGAACATACATGCACTCTGACCGTAATAACTATACTATACAACGACCTGACAGTCACAGAGACCAACCACACAGACCGCAAGAAGTGAGTCGTGAGTTCAAGTCCAGCTCTCGACCTGCCCGCCCTCCACTGTCCACTGTATTAGATCTCTCAGTGTCTGCGTGTCCCGGTGAGCTGGGAGGGCATGTTTAATATCACCACAATCTCTCTTAGATAGTCTCTTAGACAAAGTCTGGTCATGGTCATCCATGGTAATCCAGTTAGATTAAATTACGTGTAGATTAGATCAACGTATGACCCAGTATGGAGTTTGAAGGAGGAAAACAAAAAACTAAAAAACTAAAACGTAAAAGAAGAAATGAAAAAAACATCTAAAAATAAAATAGAACATGGGTCTCAGTGGCACAGAGGACTAAGATACAAACCATGTTATCTGCTTCAGGCCGGGCTTGACCTTCTCTCTCTCTCTCCCAACGGATCACTTCTTTATCCATAGGAAGGATCGGACACAATCAGAGTCCGGTAAACAACGTGGTGGAGGTATTGCCTTCATGTTTAACAAAAATTGGAGTGATCCAACGAATGTGAAGGAATTATCCAACTACTGCTCCCCAGAACTGGAATATATAACCATCAAGTGTCGTCCTTTCTTCCTCCCGAGGAGTTAACGGCGATCGTCCTGGTCGGAGTGTATATATTCCCACCGCAAGCCAACAACAACGCCGCGCTCTCCAGACTACACGACGAGGTAAATAATATACAAGCGACGAACGTTAACGCCGCCATTTTAGTACTGGGAGATTTCAATAGCGCCAATCTGAGAAAGGTATTGCCTGATTTCTACCAGCATGTGACTTGCAACACCAGAGGCGGTAACATCCTAGATCACTGTTACACGCAATTTAAAGGTGGCTACAAGGCTCATTCTGATAGTGGCTTTGGCAAGTCAGATCACGCATCCATTTTCCTTACACCAAAGTACAGACAAAGAATTAAAAGTACTCCCGTAGTCTCGCGAGAGGTGCAGAAATGGGATGTGACGTCAGAGGATACGATCCGGTCAGTGTTCCACAACACAGACTGGATTGTATTCCGCGACACAGATAACATTAATGCCTACACGGAGACAGTGCTGGACTATGTCTGTACTAGGGTGAAAGAAACAATCCCCACTACCAAAATGAAAGTTTACCCAAATCAAAAACCCTGGGTAGACAAATCCGTCCGTGAAGCTCTGAGAGAGCGCACCAAAGCATACAATGACGGGCCCTAGTGGCAGGCAACATGAATGACCCACAAGGTGGCGCAACACAACGTAAGGAGGACAGTGTCAGAGGCCAAACGCGCTACAGGGATAAAATTGAACTCCAGTTTGAACAAGCTGACTCTAGAGCTATGTGGCAGGGGCTCAAAACGATGACAGACTACAAAGGCGCCTCCCTCAAACTGAACAATGACATCTCCTTAGCAAACGACCTCAATACCTTCTATGCGAGGTTTGATGCTGGTAATAACAACACCAGCTCACAAGCCTCGGCAATGGGGGGGGGGGGTCGGCTGCTGATGGAGGCGCAGTGTTCAGGGTAACAGAGCATGAGGTGAGGCGGACCTTTAAAAAAGTGAATATCAGGAAGGCAGCAGGTCCGGACGGCATCCCCGGCCGCGTCCTAAAAGTCTGTGCCGACCAACTGGCCCCAGTATTCACTGACATATTTAACTGTCCTTAGAACAGGCTAGTCATCCCCACCTGCCTGAAGAAGTCCACTATTATCCCTGTACCCAAAAAATCCAAGCCTGCTTGCCTCAACGACTACCGCCCTGTAGCTCTCACCTCCATAGCCATGAAGTGCTTTGAGAAGCTAGTAAAGGGCTACATCTGCTCCTCCCTCCCCATCAACATGGACCCCCTGCAATTTGCATACCGCCCCAACAGGTCCACGGAGGACGCCATATCCCATGTGCTGCACACAGCAGCATCACAACCCTGGACAAGAGGCAGGGGAACTATGTGAGAATGCTATTCATCGACTACAGCTCGGCATTCAATACCATAGTCCCCTCCATACTCATAGCCAAGCTCAGGGACCTGGGCTTGGGCTATGACCTCTGCCAGTGGGTCTTGGACTTCCTGACTGGCAGACCCCAGGTGGTGAGAGCAGGCAACTGCACCTCCTCATCCATCACCCTCAACATAGGGGGCCCCCCAGGGCTGTGTTCTGAGTCCCCTCCTCTACTCCCTGTACACACACGACTGTGTGGCTCAGCGGAGTAGCAATACAATCGTCAAATTTGCTGACGACACAGTGGTGGTGGGCCTGATCTCTGCCAACGACGAGAGGGCCTACCTGGAAGAGGTCAAGGTCCTGGCGGGATGGTGCCAGGAAAACAGCCTCTCCCTGAACGTCAGCAAAACAAAGGAGATGATTGTGGACTTCAGGAGGTCGGGGGTCAAGGACTACAGCCCCCTCCAGCATCGACGGGGCACCGGTTGAGAGAGTCAACAGCTTCAAGTACCTCGGAGCCCACATATCCGAGGACTTGAAATGGACCATACACATTAACAGTGTGGTGAAGAAGGCACGACAACGCCTCTACTTCCTCAGGCGCCTAAGGAAGTTCCAAGTCAGCCAGAAGATCCTTAAGAACTTCTACTCATGTACAATAGAGAGCATCTTGACCGGCAACATCACCTCCTGGTTTGGGAATAGCACTGCAAAAGACCAAAGCAGACTACAAAGAGTGACACGTTCAGCCGAACGCACAATTGGAGGGGGGCTCCCCACTCTCCAGAACATTTACAACAAGCGTTGCAAGGGGAAGGCTAAGAGAATTATTAAGGACTCGAGCCACCCGAACAACTGCCTCTTTGAACTGCTGCCGTCAGGCAAGCGACACAGGAGTCCTCAAGGCGAGCACAGAAAGACTCAGAAGTAGCTTCTATCCCAGGCCATCAGGCTGCTAAACGAACAATGAATGAACACTACACAACAACAACCACCAACACACATAGCACACACATCCACACGCACACACTCACTTTAAAACAAACACACTGTAGCACCCACTACACACACTTTATAGCACACACCCACTTCTAAACAAACACACTGTAGCACCCACTCCCCACACTTTATATTATGGATGAAGGATTGCACTACAACTCGTACACCTTACTGTAAATTGTACCTAAAATTGTACCTCATCCCATTTCTGCTTTTGGCACCTAGATAGTACTGTACATTAGTACACTGCATAGTATTGTGTATTGTATATTATATGGTAACTCAGAACATTGTACATATGTCTATACCGAACAACTGTGACCCCTCATTCTTCTTCTAAATTCATGCTATATTATGTTATTATGTTATTTGATACTATCTTGTCTAGCACAGTCTCTGGAGCGTAACAGTAAGAAGCATTTTGTATGAAAGTATTCTGTACTTCTGTATGACAACTATTAAAGAACTTGAACTTGAACTTGAACTTGAACTCTCTCTCTCTCTCTCTCTCTCTCTCACATCTTAAAAAACAAAACAGAAGCCCCACCCTCTTCCTATCTCTTCATCTGACTGTTCCTCGTGCAGTGAACAATACGCTTAACAAAGACAATGGGTCTCATTCCCGAATATTTTCCAAAGAGTTCTCTTGGAAGACTTATCTTGGAACCGACTGAGACATAATCTACAAGTTCACTCTGAGTCCCCAACGTGTGGGGAAACTGTCTAGCTGAGATGCCGCGATGAGGAATTTCACCGCTCTGAAACATGAACGCGCGTCCCCGTCCGAAGCTCCTTATAAGGCAGCCATAGGGAAGTGTGGAGATAAAATCGCAAAAAGTCAATAGTTAGACACACCTGTCCAGCTCATTAGAATGCAACTGACGATGCAGCCGTGTGAAAATGGTTGCAGATATGCGGAAGCGCTTTGCAACCGATCAAAATTAGATTAGATTAATGTATTGTCATCATATAGAACAGCTTGTGGTCGCGCGCCCGCAGTACTGTATAGCCTACTTATATTATTCTAATCATGACTTGTTTTATTAGAAGAGCAGCAAATATACTGCACTGCCCGCCCCCGTAGACCGCATACAGTCCACCATGCAGTACACCCGACTCTGGCTGCCTTATGTGTACTGTACTTACTGTACGTAGGTAGGGCAGAGCATATAGTATCTACTAAATCCTAATGAAACAAGTAATTAGAATAATATAAGCCTATATACTGTTCATTCATTAGACACGTAGGCTATACTGGCGCACACAAGATTTATGGAATATTAATGCAGTCTATTTCCACGCGATTAGCTTTAGTTCTTATTTATTTACTTATTTATCCACTGTCATTTCAGTGTTGGTGTATAGGCTATATAGTGTATTTCAATATCAGTTTAATTGATTAATGATATATTCGAAGGAATGCAGGTTTATAGCTCTATCAAACAAAGGTCTGTCCCATTGTATACCAATCAATGGGATATATATTGCATGTTGACCTGCATTCTTTCAAATGTATAATTAATCATTAAAACAGATATGTAACAAATAAGAAATACAAATTCCACAGAAGGCATTAAATAATAATTATTTTCAATCATTTCACAATAATTGTGTTTGAATATCTGAGTAATTAAAGTAATTAATTATACATTTGTCCAAAATAACTGGTGCAGATATGGTTAATCCAGCTGCCCTGTGATCAGATTAATCCATATTATTTATTTTTCCGACATCAAATGCGTAATTTCTTATCGTACAAATATTGCCATATTTATTTTAATTATGATTAAGTAATTAATTGCAAGGAGGCCTGTAGCGTTGACATGAAGGAATCACTATGAGAACACAGACTGTCAAGTTAATAAAATGTTCAATCAGTCAATCAATCATAAGTGTGCTCCTCAGCCCTCTTAAATTCTGCTCTCAGCCACGGCCAAATCCGATCTCAGGAACATTTGGGGAATCGCGCTACTAGTGCTAATATGTCTTAAATTGGCCTGAGAGGACATTTTTTGTAGTAAATCCGTTCGGGAATGAGACCCAATGGTAGGATGGACGGACGGACGGACGGACGGACGGACGGACGGACGGACGGACGGACAGACAGACAGACAGACAGACAGACAGACAGACAGACAGACAGACAGACAGACAGACAGACAGACAGACACACAGACAGACACACACACACACACAGTTGGTGTATTGATCCATGACTCTTACTGAGCAGTGTAGACTTGAGAGCATAAAGAATATTGATTAAGATATAATCCGTTTTTCACCATTAGAGACAACGTAACATCTTATGTCAAACATACTACAACAACAAACCCCTCACTTTGCTTAGATTTACTCTGAAAAACATTTATTTTAGGGCCTGTGATGTAAACACAGAATACTGTACTCTGAAAAGCATTTATTTTAGGGCCTGTGATGTAAACACAGAATACTGTACTCTGAAAAACATTTATTTTAGGGCCTGTGATGTAAACACAGAATACTGTACTCTGAAAAACATTTATTTTAGGGCCTGTGATGTAAACACAGAATACTGTACTCTGAAAAAACATTTATTTTAGGGCCTGTGAGGTAAACACAGAATACTGTACTCTGAAAAACATTTATTTTAGGGCCCTGATGTAAACACAGACTAATGGGCTATAATAATGTCCCTCAGTTTCATTTGCAGCCTCTAAAATGGGACTGGGAGGCTCAGGTCTAATCAGCCTGATGTTGTCCTGGCACTACACCCAGAGCACACACGCACGCACGCACACGCACGCACGCACACACGCACACACACACACACACACACACACACACACACACACACACACACACTTAGACACACGCTAGCTCTCTCACACACACACGCCTAGACACACGCTAGCTCTCTCTCACACACACACCGCTCTCTCTCACACACACGCCCTAGATACACGCTAGCTCTCACACACACGCCTAGACACACGCTTGCTCTCTCTCACACACACACGCTCTCTCTCACACACACGCCTAGATACACGCTAGCTCTCACACACACGCCTAGACACACGCTAGCTCTCTCTCACACACACACGCTCTCTCTCACACAACACGCCTAGATATACGCTAGCTCTCTCTCACACACACGCCTAGACACACGCTAGCTCTCTCTCACACACACACGCTCTCTCTCACACACACGCCTAGATACACGCTAGCTCTCTCTCACACACACGCCTAGACACAC